>NC_056559.1:13780106-13854879 GCF_013358625.1 Macadamia integrifolia | reverse complement strand
TTAGATTGTAATTATGTGTAAAAAATAAAAGGAAACACTAGAACAAGGATGGTAAGTTTGAATGAAAACTACTTGATGATTTAGAAAGCAAAAATGGAAGACTTATTGTATTGTAAAGATAAGAGAACTATTCCACCTTGTGACTTTTATTTTGATATGTCCTACTCGTTGACTTACTCAACAATTGCAAACATATCCGCTGGTAAACTCTCTTCTATGTAACCTAGTAGATTCATTCCAGTCTCTATTTTAATTTCCTATTTATTCCACTCATTAGTGATACACATGAGGTGTTTTGGTTCTTATTAATGACATGTTTGATATCTTTCAAAAATTTCAAGAGCTAGTACTAAATCGATAATTTCTAGTGAGACTAGTTTAGATGGTACAACAGATAAAAGCAAGTCTAATGCTGATTTCACCTTACTAGATTTATATTTTGGTTGTGGAGCCATGTCGACTGGTTTATGCCTTGGTGCTAACTTATCAGGCATAAACCTTGTTACCGTAAGTTATTTGTACTTACTTGGGCTTGACATATTTTTATGCTTTCATCTTTTTTTTATGTATTTATCTTTTCACTTGAGCTCGACAGAACATAAATCTTACATTTGTCTTTCACTAAATTGGTTTTTGTTTGTATTGTAAAATGCATTCGGTCTTCAATGTACAGAAATGGGCTATTGATATTAACAAATATGCTTGCGAAAACTTGAAGTTGAACCACCCTGAAACGGAGGTATAGATCTGTGTTCTATGCTGTCCATTTATTTCTGCTTTTATGTCATTGTGCATATAGATAATGCATCCTGTAGTATATCTAAAGTGTGTGATTTTTAGGTGAGGAATGAATCTGCTGAAGATTTTCTACAATTGCTCAAGGAATGGGAAAAATTTTGCAAGGAATTCTGCTTGTTCGAAAAAGATATAACGCCAATAGTTGGGGAAGAAGATGAAGAAGAAGGCGAAGAAGATGGATTAGTAGTTCCTAAAGGGGAGTATGCAGTTGGAAAGTTGCCTGTGATTTGCCATGGAGACCCGAACCATTGCAAGAAAAGTATAATCTATTTCAAAGTATCTTCTTTATACCAAAAAACTTTTATTAGTTCTTGTGCATTGATCTACTTTCTTCCCTATGTTATCAATTTGGGAGACTAATCTTTGCATCTAGGTTTATAAACTCATAATTATGTTATTCATCGATATGCTATGCATGTGGTGGATTAGGACTTTGGACCCCACATTTATGAGCCCACTCAAGTGACATATGGGCTCTCAAATGATACAAATTTATGATTATTTTCTTGATTTTACTGCCATAACATTACTTGAATTGAATTTACGTAAACTTCCTTTTGACAATGTTAATTTTTTGGGGGTAAAGAATACATGCAAATGGGTAAAATATAAAGGTGCTATCATTTGTTGAGAATGATTTGGTTCCCTTTGTATGGGGATTTGGCAACACATCCACGAATGTCATCTAATCTAAGTATTTTTTGGTAATGACTCATAATTACATGAGAATAAGGTAAGAACAATGAAGGTCTGCCTTAGGTATTTTTTTTTTTTTTTTTGTACCATTGTTAAATATGTGTCCATGAATTTCCCATGATTGTATAATTATTGCCTTAAAAACCTTGTTTTAGTATATATTTCATATATTTTCATTTTTTAATACTTTCTAAATATATATATTTTTGGGGTTACCGAGGCCAATTTTTTCAAGAGCCTAATGCTACTCTAGTCTAATCCACCAAATTGGGATTGTTTTGTTTAGGAAAAAGTATAGAGTTGGATTGTATATATGTTGACCCTTAGTCTTTTTAGTGTAATAGTCCATTTTTTGTCGAGGCCTGAACTATGGCATTAGGTTGAATACAAGATTAGCTAGCTTGTTTCTTATTTAGTTTATTTTCCCATTGAATCGTGGGCGATGTAGGTCTAATGTATGTCTAATTTAAGTGAATCTTTTTCTTATTATTTATTTGTTTTATTTGATAATTCATAGGCTGGATTAGGGAATCAATAACGGGTTTCCATTTGTATTCTACTTTGTAATTAGGCTTTGCCCAAGATAGACGGGCATGTCCAAGAAATATCTGATTGTGGATTTCTTTTTAGAATCTGACTCTAGAATTTATTCTTGATTGAAAGCAGACAGTGGGGGCGTCTTTAGCTTTATCATAAGATTTTGAAAATTCAAGTTTTTTGTTGCAATTCTTCTTCTGCTCGAAGAAGCAATTTGTGTTCGATCACGGGAAAATGGATTGACATTTTATCTTGTTGACACCTTGTTGTGAGAAACCCAAGTGGTTCATATGTAAAAGCTTTTCTTCTTTGTTACTGCTATTATGTAACTAAGTTGTTGTTTTTTATTATCTGGTGTTGACCTAATTTCTGACTCTGTTTTTACACGAGGAAATTATCGTATTACCACTATCGACTATTGTGGTTTCATCAATAGAAGTACTGATTTCTTAGGTAGGTTTATGTACTATCTTGGTAACTATACATATAGAGGAACCTATTTTCTTTTCTTGGTTGTTGGGCAATTACCAAAATATCCCTTTTCCAAAATCTGTTAAGTTTTGCTTTGGACTTTGAATTATTCTTTTGTTCAGGATATTTTGTTTGATTACCTTCTTGGTAAAAAAAAGAGAAAACTTCAAATCTTTTTATGGCTACATTTTTTAGTTAAAATACCCTCAAAATCTAAGTAGATTGCCTTCAATCTTTTCTAAGACGAGGGATTTATTAGTTTGAATGTAAATTCCTTGAAATTTATCAAGTATAGTTGTTTTAAATCGAGATCAAATTCTAGTAGTTTTTACGCAAGTAATGTAATTTTTTTTTTAGGGGGCTGATTTTGTCTAGAACTTTAAAAATGTACATAAAGTTTTCTTCCTTTCGTCTTACGAGATACCAACACACAGGAGTAAGGCTTGATCACATGGCTTTGACTCTGGGTTAATAGGTTTGTATTGATTACCCATATTGATGTTGATGGGGAGTTGCCAATTATTACTATTTTGGTTGCGCTTCCAAATTCCAATATCTAGTTGTTAGTTGATATACCATTCTATTTTTACATATATGTGCAAATTATGTTGATATAATTATAAAGAACTAGAAGGCCAGAAGCAAACCGGGCCATCAAACTGGACAAAGAATGGATTAGTAGACCTAATTTGAGTGTCCCATGGTTTGTTGGGGCCAAGGTGATGCAGATTATTCACCAAACTAGGTTGTTTTATTAGGAATAAGCCTAAGGTTGGGTTCCATACATGTTTGGTCTTTGATCTTATGTGTTTTGAGTGTAATAGCCTAAACTAGGAGCTTTAAGATTGCATACGAGATTAAACTAGGGGCTTTAAGATTGCATACATGATTAACTAGTTTGTTTCCTTTTTCATTAGTTTCCATTTTAGTTGAGTTCAATTTTAGTTGTTAGTATTTGTTATTTCTTAGGGGTTAAATTATTAGTTGAGTCAAGTCATTAGTTTTCTTTTTTAGTTTGTTTCCATTTTCAGTTTTTAGAAACTTATGTAATAGGCAATCAATTGTCGGGTTTGAAGGTAGAATCCAGCCTTGAAGACCAGCTTTGTTGAAGACCAAGAACAGACTAGAATCAAAGATAAATCTAAGCTGCCATAAAAATTTTCTTCCCATAGCATCGAACATCAGATCTCTCAGATCTGTTGGCCATTCACCTAGCTCTATTGAGGGTTTGTTCCAACCTCCAAAAGGTGGACTCAACCTGCTTCTTGGAGCTGTTGGAGGCTTGCTTGAGCTATAACAAGAAATCTCCCACTTGAGCCCTCTAAAATCCTATTCTATTTGTGGTATGTGATCATGATTGGTTTTGTACCTACTTGGTTGGTTGAAGCCAATTTTGGAGGTTAATTTGGGGATATTTTTGGCCATCTTCAACTATTTTAGGCTCATCTGAGCTACGGTTGTGTGTTCTCAAATTTTCTCTATTTCATTCTATTTGTCAAATCTGAGTAATTTTTACTAGAGATCAGATCTGAGTTTTTGATTTGACTTTGGGGTGGAGCTTGTATAATTATCGGGGTTGTTTGCTTAGATAAATGACCTTACATCAGAGGGTGTCAGGCTACATTTGGATATAGTAACTTGAATTGTTTGTTGGTACACCCCAATTGTTAAAATCATTCTCAATGCATCTACATTTAATAGAAAGTAGTTGGGAAAAAGAATATTTGTGTCACTCAAGGTTTCTACAGCTATGAATTATGAAGAAGTCTGTTCAAGATATTTACTTTAAGCTCATTTAATATTAGTGCGTATAAGCTCTATTATTCGCAAGCTTATAGATTGATAAGCTTCTTTGGATGTTCTCTAATGGATAATTTTTTGAGTCTCTCTTTTCTTATAATTATGATATGCAATGTTTTAGTTTGATTATTCTTTATGATTTTATCTTACCTTTCCACTAATTATTTGTCTTTAATTGAATTTAATTTAGGTACGTTGGAAAGTTATGGGCCAAGTGAGGACACATGTGAAGGCATTGAAGCACTTAGGTAAGCTATTTGTTTTGGATTGATTTGCCTTTTGTTTGTTTAGATCTTTTTGAACATTAATTGTTTTCTGAACTTAAGATTTATTAATATGCCTTTTGGCATGTCGTCTACAGAAAATGCCGAGAAAGTATAAAAACTTTTTAACCAAGGGTTTCAACTCAAACATCTTATCGCTTCTGGTAAGTTCCTTTTTGCTATAATTATTTTATTAATTGATCTTAATTTTGGCTAGTTTGTTGTCTCAATGGTTGTTTAGTAGCACACTTTTTGGTTTTTCTTCATCTTATATGATTTTTCTTATTTTCTTTTTTGTTCTTATTCACAGCATTTTTTTTTTAGGGTGATGTAGATGTTATATGTGGTAGACCTCCTTGACAAGGGATTAGTGGGTATAACCGCTTTAGAAATAAGGATGCACCTCTGGAAGACAATAAAAACCATCAATTGGCGGTGTTTATGGACATTGTTAATTTCTTGAAACCCAAGTTCGTTCTGACCGGAAAATGTGGTTGATATTTTAAAGTTCGCTGCTGGATTTCTTGGGAAATATGCTGTGGGCAGACTTTTTTCTATGAATTATCAAGCAAGGCTTGGAGTGATGGCAGCTGATTGCTATGGCCTTCCTCAGTTTTACATGCGCGTATTCTAATGGGGGCACTCGACCTACTGAGGCAAGTAGTAATTCTAGTAAGAATGAATCACGTGAAAAGCTTTTGTTCATTTGTTATTTTCATTTTTGCAGAAACTGCCTCAATATCCATTACTAACGCATGAGGTTGTTGTTAGAGGAAATGTCCCTTTCAATTTTAAGATGCGAAAGTTTCAATATTGTTGTGCTTATTTTCTTTAAAATTGCGATTATACTTTTGACTTATTCTCCTTAATATAGAAAGTATGGTTGCATATGATGGAAAATGCATTGCTCTTAGAGGATGGTATTTTAGATCTTCCCCAGTGAGTATAACACTTAATGATTATGTTTAAAGTTTCAATTTGTTAGTACAACATTATTTTGATAATTTTCATTGACGTTGTTAGGTCACTAATGATGAGAGCCTAGATGAAATGCCATATGGAAAGGCCCCTAAAATAGATTTCCAACACCATATAAAATTGAATCGAACTTTTATATTTATGCTCATCTCCTCTAATTGATTTTTTTTCTTCACAAAATTAGTTTTTTTAAGAAAATTAAAATTTGGACATTAAACCTATTATTGGTTTATTCTTCTTTAAAACTTTATTGATGATGAGTCTCATATGAATTTGGTTGGATTGATGAGTTCAAAGTTGGAAGGGTAAATTTGGTTGCATCGTTAATTCCTCACAGAAGTGTTCCCCCCTTCCCCCCCCCCCATTTTTTATGTCATTGGAATAGAAACAACCAAAGCACATCAATACGTGGTAGCTTACTTTTGTACTCCCACACACAGTTGGCACTTAAGAGGCATATCGCAATGCTTTTGCACTTTCAAAAACTTGCAGTCTCAAAAGCACAAAAATACATGATCCTTAAGGGGTGGAGATATACCCCTAATATCCACTGACTCGGAAGACTTAAGTTCGTGCTTGAACGTGGAACTTCACTACAATCCAGAAACACTTCTTACTTTTAGTTATCTTGTAGAAGTGTTCCTTGAGAGCAGAAATGCATTAAAGTGCTCTTAGTGTGGAAACACTCGCACGAAGCAGGATTGGTGTTACTAAACATGGCCCTAGAAATGCATATGAGGAATGTAATGTTGCTATACAGGATGCCCCTTATCGTTGTTATAGGAATAATAACTTATATGTCCAATAGGAATTAATAATTCTAGTCCCCACTAATATATAAGAAGAGTGGATTCCTAATTTTGTTGGCAGAAATAACTAGAATCCCAATTCAACCAGAAAAGTGATTATAACTATAATGAAAAATTAAAAAAATACAAGGCACTTTAAATTTATTTTTAAAATTACTGAATGATTGGTTTCCCTTGTATTCTAAGTGGTGGGTGGATCTGCTGATTGCCAATCTTGATAACTAGTTTGGGATTGTTCACATTCACTAATGTAGGTAAACTAATATTTACAATACATAAAATAATAATAATTGAATTGACGATCAACAATAACCATTCAACTAATTGATAAGGTGGCGAAAAGAAGTGAAACTGGATAAAAAACCAGGACTGACCTAAACAATTATTTGTGTTTAGTGCTCGATGCAGTTATGCATTTTGTTTGTCTTTCTAAATTGAAATTTGGCTATGTAGTTAAGTTTCTTCTTGAACAAGTAAGCATTAAGCCATAACTACTAGACAAACAGTTACTTTTTCCACATGCAGATTTTTATGAGTAGTTTAGTTATTTTGTATGACTATAATTTTGTTTCTAACTAATGGTTTGCTTCAATAACAAAGTTGATGTCTATTGCTAGTATTGACAAAAAAGAATTAAGCGAGTCACTACAGAAGGCATTGCTATTTGATCACTGCCCTTTAAAATTGATTGCGGATGATTATCAACGGGTTTACCGTATTCCGAAGAGAAATGCTTTAGTGCTGCTAAGACAAATGTTCATGAAAACATAGTTTCCTATATTTCATTGTAATTTACTTGTTGATGCTTACTTTATTCTGTTGTCTCAAGGTGCAAACTTCAGGGATCTTTCTGGTGTGTTGGTTCGCCCAAATAAAAAGGTTGAATGGGATAAATCTATTGAAAGAGTGTACCTACCTTCAGGGAAGCCTATGGTAATAGTTACTTTTTGTTATACTATGTTACATGCTCGAAAGAGAACAAATAAAATTAAGAATGAGAGAATTTAGGAAGTAAAAACCAAGGAGAGAAAATAGAGAAAATAAAAGATTTTGGCTAACTAAGAGGATGCCAACCTCTATGTCGCGGGAGAGAAAAAATAAGAATCTCTCAAGAGAAATTATAGGGAATGGGTTTTGGCTAATTAGGAGGGAGCCGGGCCTTATTCCTCATAAGAGAAATTATTGGGATTTTTAACTTCTCTCTTTCATTCCAAAACACTAATAAATAGGCTTAATAGCCGTTATATAGCTTCTCCCTCCACTTTTTCAATTCGGTTATAACTACTTCTACTACTTACATGAATACACCCATAATTTTCTATTACTTCATGACATATAATAAAAACAATTACTTAATAATCTACTAAAATAACTATTACCCACTAATCCCCTACAACATAACCACCTCACACAATCTTTCTTTTGAGTATATAACAATACTTTTTCCTTCGAAGAATCTTGTCCTCAAGGTTCATTTTGTGAAGTTGAATGATGGTGACCAACCCACTTCCATGTCATGAAAACAATCAATAAAAACATCTTCTTCAAAATTCTTTTTCAGCTTTTGCAACTTAATCACACTATTTTTCATGGATAGCATTAACTTTTTCATTATCAAACCTGACTTAAGAATCTTTGTCTTTAGTTGACTGCAAACAACTCGAGGTTGACTAGATTGCTTGGGGCATTTCTCAAGTGGATGGTTCATTTTAAGTTTTATTTATTCAGTTGGTGCAACGATCATATCGCTACTGATTTGGCATTTATTTTCTTTCTTCAACTCGACCAAGTCTTCCCAAACATGTTGAAAACCTTCCATCATTGTTTTGGATATTGCAATAATGTTACGAATGTCTTATCGTAAATCTTCATTAATGGCCTTGACGATCTCCGGTGGAATACCCATTGTTGCAAAATCGTTGGCTCTGATACCATTTATTACGTGTACGGAAGAGAACAATTAAAATTAAGAATGAGAGAAATTAGGAAGTAAAGACAATGGAGAGAAAATAGAGAAAATAAAGGATTTTGGATAATTAGGAGGATGCCAACCTCTATCTTGTGAGAGAGAAAAGATAAGAATCTCTCAAGAGAAATTATAGGGAATGGGTTTTGGCTAATTAGGAATGAGAAGAGTCTCTTTCCTCATAAGAGAAATAATTGAGATTTTCAACTTCTCTCTTTCATTCCAAAACACTAATAAATAGGCTTAATAACCATTACATAACTTCTCCCTCCACTTCTCTAATTTGGTTATAACTGCTCCCACTACTTATACGATTACACCCATAATTACCTATTACTTCATGACTTATAATAAAAATAATTATTTAATAACCTACTAAAATAACTATTACCCACTAATCCCCTACAACATAACCACCTCACACGATCTTTGTTTTGAGTATGTAACATACTATCAGTTGTTTGGTCCACTTTCTTCACTTGTTGCCTTAATAATAAATGTATTGTAGGTGATTATGCAATGACTTTTGTCAATGGCTCATCATCTAAGAAAATGATCGATTATCTCATTTTATATTGTATTTCTCACTTTTCAAAGTTTCTTTTATTCTTTTTCTACTAACTAAAATAATGCAGGCCATTTGATCGATTGTGGTGGGATTAAATCATGGCAACAGTTGTGACAAGGGCAGAGCCACATAATCACGTAGTCTTCTTTTACATATCCTTCCTCTAATGCATCTGGTTTGCATTTATTTTTTCTTCTTGTGATTTGTTTATTTGTTGCAGTAGTATGAGCTTGATACTAATTACTTTCGATTTGTAAATAGATTCTGTTGCACCTGTTTACAAATCTAAGTAAGTGATTATGCAATGACTTTTGTCAATGGCTCATCATCTAAGTAAGTGATTGGTTATTTCATTTTATATTATATTTTTTACTTTTCAAAGTTTCTGCTTTTATTATTTTTATACTGGCTAAAATAATGCAGGCGACATTTGGTCGATTGTGATGAGATGAAATTGTGGCAACAGTTGTGACAAGGGCAGAGCCATATAATCAAGTAGTCTTCTTCTACATATCCTTCCTCTAATGCATCTGGTTTGCATTTATTTTTCCGTCCCATGATTTGTTTATTTGTTGCAGTAGTATTAGCTTGATATTAATTACTTTGGATATGTAAACAGATCTGTTGCTCCCGGAGCAGGACAGAGTGTTAACCATCCGTGAAAATGCGCGACTGCAAGGGTTCCCAGATTTCCACCGGCTTTGTGGGCCTATTAAAGAGAGGTAAGAATTTCATAGATTTATGCGACCTACAGTTCTATTGTTCAATTATTTCTTCCCCTAAAACCATCTAGGAGAAGGTAATGTCTTCTTTCTTTTGGTTATTTATTTACTTTTGAGAGTTGTAATAGGCATGGTCTATTTCTAATCATAATCGGTTGATAAGAATTTGCTTTCAAGAGATCTGTATAAAGTTGTGCAGACTCGTCGGTAAAAGAATGTATTTTTTGACATAAAATCAAGTTCTCTTTTCAAGTTTTATAGATTGTTAGCAAGTTATTTAGCATGGTCTGTTAAATTTAGTTGGGTATTTTTGTTATGTTGGTTTATTTTACTAATGTTGGGTTGGTTCCTGACCAAAGTTGGTCTTTTTCTTCCATCGTTTTCATGTTCTAAGGCCTCTGACTTGTTTCTTTTGCAAACCTCCCAAGTGCAATAAAAGGCAGCCAATGCAATGAGTTGGATGTGTTTGATTGGTTGAAGATGCCAACATTTATAATATCGGGCCCATGATAATTGTGCTCTATCCATTCTTTTTGAAGTTGCATCTAGACTTTGATCCGTAATAATTTCAAACATTCAAGTAGTAATCTTTCCTGTGTAATGGAAGGCTAGAATGGTGTTCTATCTCCTAGTATTTTAATCTTCTCTACACCATCTTGAGAGGTAATCTTCCATTACTAAACCCACTAGAAAATACCAGTAAGATCCCCTTTACTGAAGGGTGTGGTCTGATGTTATGGTCCAAGGCGTTTCTTACTATTCAAATCATATAAGAGTAATACCTTATGATTCCAACTCAACACATCTCAACACAGCCTTCTCCCAACTAGATGGATTTAGCTTATCCTTCTCGGCTACAATATCATTCATGTAGAACCACATAAGATATAAAGTAATAGCTAGCACACTAAAAAACCATTGTTTATCAGATTTAGATAACATATTTGATATAAAAAAAATATTTCACAAATGATTGTAGAGACGAAGAGGGATTTGTTTCAATTATGAGACCTAAAGGATTGGCAACCCTTACTCTCTTTTGAGAGTTCACATTCAAAGTGAAGATACGAAATTGATTCTGGCTGAGAATTACACCAAGCACAAGTATTTTTCATGGGGATCCATTTGCATAGGATATCCTTTACAGGGATACCATCATGGAGCAATCACCAAAGAAACATTCTGAATTTGGATGATCTTAAATTTTCCCAAGGATTTTTCACAATTTAGGAGGAAGCCTGTTGCGAACCACTCTCATATAAGGTAAATCGTTATTAGAAATTCTATTTTCATAAAGGAATTTGACAGCTATCTTGATAGAAAAGCACCCCTCTTTCGATAAAGAACATTGCCATCAATCAGCTTCATTTGAGAGGGATAAATGACTAAGACCATTAACAACATTTTAGGGAAGATGAGCAAATAAAGTAAGCACATACCAAGTATTATTAGAAAGGAAATCCTTCACCTAATATAAAGAGTTGTTATCAATGCCATCAGGTATGCAAGAAGAAGGAATATTTATAGGTGAAGGGTCATACCAAACACTTGAGTTCATTCCATTTCCTATTTCAAGTGGGGTTTATTTGTGTAATTTTTGAGTTTTTAGGTTTAACAACTATTGGTGTGATATGATTCGCAAATATTTTGCTTGCACCTTCTCCATCAAGCTCTTGGCAACTACTTTGATTCTTTTGAACCTTACAAAGGGATACGCCAAGGATTCCCTCGTTGTACTTATATTTATTTTTATTGCTATGGAATGCTTATCCTGTCTCCAAGTTTAATGAGACCTCAACCTTTTCAAGGGCATCAAAATTAGTCGGAATGCACTGGAGATAACTCATTTACTTTTCGCAGATGATACCTCCCTTTTCTGCATAGCCACCTTAGAAGATGTTTCTACTTCATCCTTTCCCTCTTTGAAGATATGTTTGTTCAACTGATCAACTTTTCCAAGGAGTATCATCTTTATTTTAGTAGTAACACTTCCAATTCCGTTAGAAACACTTTCAAAAGCACACTGGGAATCAATGATATGGCCACCACTTCCAATTACCTTGGTTCATCCCTGCTTCCCATCAAATCGAAACATCGGTGCCTTAATCACATCATCTTTCAGTTTAGAAACCAGTTATCTGATTGAAAAAAAAAAATTACTCACTTAGTGTTCAGTTCTATCCCAACTTACTTAATGTTTTGCTTTCCTTTTCTAACAAAACATTATTCTTTCATCAAGTCACTCTTGGCATAGTCAAACACACGTGGAGTAGCTTACAGAAATTCCCACACTCTTTTTAACTTTGGTTCAAACACACAGAAGTTATCCTTCCAAAAGAGAAAGGATCAATTATCATTCCTAATCTATTAAAGTTTTATACACAGTCATTCCCTAATCCTCTTCTCATTGGTACATTCTTTTATCAACAAAATTGTGTTGCTCTTTAAAACAAAACAATTAAATACCAAAATTCCACCAGTTGTCCACAAGGAGTTGTACCAACAGAAATATGTTTACTTCTGACATATAAAAGTTACCTTGGTCTTCCATTTTTTGAAAATTTTGGACAATAAGACAACTCTCTCAGCCAACTTAAGAAGTATGGCCGTTTCTGTGGTTAGAAACTGCAGAAACGGCTTTTTATGTTTTTGGAAACAAAAATGAATTTTTTGGTATATGATAAACCTATTTCTCGAAACATTTTTTTCAGACATAATGCCACTAAAAACCCCAATAGTATCATCGGATGCCCAAAAGGGAGAGAGGGTTCGGTTGCTTCTTTTTAGGTTTAAATAGTTGAGAGATTTATTGGGCACAACAACCTTTTTTTTCTCTAAAATTCATTTCTCGAAACGATAAAACAAGTCAAGTCGGACTTGTTTTGTCAAAGTCGTTTCTAGAACTGTAAATAAGCATAAATTTTGATTTATATTTCTATATACAGATGAAATGGAACAACTTTATCAAGCGCTTTTTAATCTGTTTCTCTGTTTCTGGGAACAAGAAAAAACAAAATCGGCATAGACAAAACATTGTCAAACGTTGCCTAAAACTGCAACTCTTAAATCTACCTTTTTTTTTTTTTTTTCTCTCTCTCTTTTTAAATTAAAATCCACTTTTTTGATTACCCCATTTAATACTTTTTTTCCCCGCTAAAAAGAAAAAAAAAATCAAAATACCCTAACATGTTCGTACTGCATTTGGCCCAATACATTGATTATTAAATTGAACGGGCTCAGATATGGGCCCTATTCTTAAGGAGCTGGTATACTTCTGTATGTTCTGCCTAAACTCAAATATAAACTACTTGATCCATCCATTGCCTGTCCAAGACTTGCACAAAGTTGGGTCCAGTGGGTTGGGCTTTTCGAAAAATTCCACTGTATACACCATAAAGATCAGAAAAATAACTAAAAACAATCATTTTCAAGAGCATTTGATAACCCTGACATTCTAATAAGTTCGTAATTCTACTTTATTCCTACCATTTTTGTGGACCTCGGATTTAGGTGGTTCATTGGAGAGATTACCTGTTTGGATAAACTCCCCGAAGAAGCACTTTTTAGCATTAAAAAACGTGATTCTGTTGGATTCACGCTTTAACCCATAATCACCTTAAAAGTGTAACCAAAAAAGAAAAAATGTTTCATCAGAAATACTCTCCATATATTTATGTAACCAAACACATCCTTAAGAGAACCCGACAAATGACAGAGCAAAGCCCTAAAGTTTGATAGCTTAGCTTCTTCCCATGAACAAAGATAGAGCTCCAACCTTGGATCCACAAGTGAAGAATAGGCTCTTCTATGGATAGCACGATATAGGATAAGGGATTGCTAAACCAATTTGCAAAAATCCTAAGAAAGTACGGTCAATGGATTTTGATGCAGATCCAAGGCGGGGACAATGAGGGTCAATTGAAACGTAATGTCAAAAAAAAAAAGCTCCCCCAATGGCAGAATCATGAGCACAAGCTCGCCAAAGGAATGACTTTATTTTTGGTCATGTTTGGCAACTCCAAACTTAACTTTGAAACCAAGTTAGGAATACGATTCCAACAAGGATTTTAGGATTAAGATTGGAATGTTTACATATAAGATCAAAGATGAAGTGATCTTGCAAACAGCCCGTTCTTAATCCTAAAATCTTTGATGCCCCATATCCTTGTAGAAAAGTCTTGTTGTGTTGCCATAGTGAGACCAATGGATCCAATATCTGGGTTCAAGTTAACATTTAGGTTAAGGGTGTCCATTTTGGACCAGAATTGGGAACTAGACTGAAACCAACCCACCCAATAACTTATTGGTCTGGTTCTAGATCTATCAATTAAGTTATTAGTTCGGTTATAAATCTACTATCTAATTAATTGGTCTCCCAACATTTCTTGACCCGATAGACCAACTAGGAAGCAAAACAATTATATAAGAAGGTGGATCTCAGTTTTGGGAGCATGACCTATGCCAATGCTCCCAGTGTCTATCTCTCTAATCCACAAAAGAAGGGTAGATGTCTTTTCACATGTGGATGAAAGAGATAGACATGTGAGACCGGTGGTTTAGGCCAAGCTCTCGGCCAGAGTTCTCTTTTCCTATTGTATAATTCTTAAGACTTAAGATCATGAGAGTTAAAGGTCAAAAACCCTTTATTTGTTTAGTCTTTTAATTTGATTGGTGACTGTTGTCTCGTATGCTAATCTATCAAAGATTTGACTATTAATTTAAAGGTCCATTTAGAATGCTAACTTAAGAACATAACTTAATAATCTTAATTTATGATAATGATGGTGTTCCTAGTTATAAATTGAATATAAAACAACAGGTAAATGGTAATATAGACTATTTTTTTTATTTGACAAGGAAAAAGGATGATGGGCTACATATCTTCTTCACCAAAAAAATAATTTAGTATCTTACTATAATATCATTGAGTATATGTATCATATGTTAGAGATTTTTTATTTTAAGTTATTAATTTTCCACAGCTTGGAACTGATTAGGGCCAATGGTCATGGATCTTATATTTAAAACCAATTAGATTATTGATCTGGTTTTGATCCTGACCTCTTTGGGTTGGAATCGTTAAAGAGCCTGACCAATAGCCTAGAACAGAAACAATTGACACCCTTAATTTAAGCCAAATCAACCATGGAATGAGGCGTAAAAATGACATCTCCAAGACTCACCATTCCTCCCTTCTTATCTTGTCCTGCAAATTTTTCTTAAAAAAAAAAATCTTGCAAATTTCAAATACAAAGCACTGTGATTTTTTGGACGGTCATGTCTGCTTTCGTAATTGTATCAGCCAATTCGAATTATTAAAATAGGACCGTTGGCCCCCTGGCCCCATTTTGACCATTTGAAACTTCCATTTGTGGGCATAATAAATTTCGTATAATAGAAAAAAAAAAGGAAAGAGAGTACAAATCTACTGGTTTTTCTTCACCCACATCCAAGGATTTAGTTATTGATATTCATAACGGTATTGGTATCCGTCTATATCTAAATGATATAGATCAATATTGGTGAGGATCGGAGAGTGTATTTGTCATTTTTGCCCTTGTTTAAAAAAAAAAAAAACTTTTTAACTGTTTTATCCCTAAAATGAAATGGACAACCAATTCAGATTAGTCAGGTATCAATATCGGTCTCGGCCAATATCGATATGATATGGCCAACACTATACCGATACTTTTTTTTTTTTTTTTTTTGTTAATTAAGGGTATCCAGGCCTTTGATCTGACTATTCCCGCGAGCCCATATTGACCCCACAACTGCATGGACCGGGTCATACCGAGGTTGAATGAGAACCATTCAACTTTCACTAAAAGCAATGAAGAGCACTAAACGCCCCCGTGTGAGTGGCCTAAGGTGTGCCTAGTGGGAGTCAAACTTAGGACGTCCGAGTTTACGGCTCATACCAAGTTCGTTGCTCACCAACTGCGCTACCCCCTTGGATACCGATACTTAAAACCATGCCCACATCCCATAGACTTCACCAAAAAGGAAAATCCCATTTTGAGATAATCTCTTAATCCATGTGTTACAATGGTTAGATGAGACTCGTGGAATGATGTTGAAGGTATTTGGGACTTTATGAAATAGGGGCATGTACCCCAATGGTTAAATTTTCTTCACCCACATTCAAGAAATTTTTTCCAACGATGCTTGATACCTGTGCTTGGAATTACTCTCTTTACAAGTGACAACTCTCGTGGTCCTCTCTCTCTCCTTTGCCTCCAGGGTGTCAACCGGTTAGGCCGAGTCTCCACAAATTCAAGGCCCCACATTATTGCCAACTATTAGTTAATCACACTTCATAGACCACGCATGGACATATTTATATTCGATTGATCAATTACTAATCTATGGTCGATTGATCGATTACTAATCTATGATCAGGCTAATTTGGTAATTGGGCTATACACAAGCAGGTTTTAATTAAACGATTTTGGTACCTTTCAATCCTGATCAGGCGTTGATCAAACCACAACCAAGCATTGAGAATGATGGAATATTAATAGGTCTAGGCCTAGCATTGATCCAATTTTAGGCGTTTTAACAACTTAGTTCTATTAAGGCCAACTTGTTCGGGCCAACTTTTGACTGAGGGGGTTAATTGATTTGGTTCCGGTGTAGGTGGTTTGATTAGGTTCCATACAAGATTTTTTCGGTAAAACCAAAATTGAATCATTTAATAAATGATTTCATTATTAAAACTGGAATCATTTATAAATGGTTTCGATTTAAATAGTTTTAAATAGTTTTCAATGTTATCTAATTTTTTTATTGAAACAACTTCTTTACCTTCAAAATGTTTAGTGAAATGAATGTAAATGGTAATATTAAATTGAATTTTCTATTGTTATATATATATATATATATTATTGATTGTTTAATGTAAACTTAATTTTTTTTATTGAAATATATGTAAATTTAACATTTAATGACTTAAACTTACTATGTATATATTAATCAGTTTAACGTTTTGTCAATCGCTTAAACTTTAAAATCAAAACCCAATCACAATTTCCATTTTAAATCAAAACTGAACCATTTAACAAACAGTTTTACGATGTAAACAGTTTGATTCGATTTCAACTTTAAATTTACATCTTTATTTTGACACCTTGGCATTGTTTGATAACGTTTATGTGTCTAGAAACAGCAGAAACGATTTTTCAAGTTTCTGGGAATAGAAACAGATTTTTTGGTATTTGATAAACTTGTTTCTTGAATTGAGTAGGATTGAGTAGATTCCCTAGGTTGGTGTGCATTTTGTTGTGGAATTTGAACTTCAATCCCCAACAACGATTTAGTAATCAATTCGTGAGGGTCCAGAGAGAATTGGAAGAAATCCACAGAGGAATCAATGGATATGAATTTAAGGCTTCCACTAGCAAAGCAAAAATTTAGTATATTCCTTATTTTTTCCCTAGAGAATCTTCGAACTTTGGAAAGCCACTAGGTAAGGTAAATGTTAGGTTGGGTGATTCAACTTTTCATTGAGGGTCCATTGATTTTTTTGCCCACAAGTTGTTCAAAAAAACGGAAGAATGAGTCTAACTTGTTTCATCAAAACCGTTTCTAGACACATAAATAAGCATGGATTTCTATTTATGTTTCAAGAAACAGGTGAAACGAAACAAGTCTATCAAACTATTTTTGGGTGTTTTTCCCTTTTATGATCATAAAAAAATGGAAAAACATGTTTCTAAAAGCGTTATCAAACGGTACCTAACCTATCTTATCCTCCTACCGACATGGAGTCTCGTTCCCATAAGGGCGTAGTGGGAATCCTCTTCCAAAAAAATATCACGTTTTAAATTTAGCCAATCACCAGCTCACTACAATTGAGTGCTCAATATGGTTACCGATACAGTAAGCTCATGAGTACTAGGATATAGAGATTCTAATCTAATGGTCTCAAGATAAACCCTTGTGAAGATCGACCACTGAATGGGAATCCACTTCGAATCAGCTAAGCCACTACTCACGTCTGAACTAAAGCCATATAAGGACTGGACTTCTGGGCGTATTCTAATCCAGTTCATAAGTCCCTAAAATTTTGGTTTCCCGCTCACCACTCACTGCTTCCCTTCTTCAAAAGTTTTAAATCCATTACTATTTATAGAGCTCTCTCTCATAAAACGTGTTTTCCCCCTCGCTTCATTCATTATCTCACGACCGTCACGACTCTTTTACTTCGCCTGCTCGCTTCCCTCTTCTACAAATCTCTAATCGTCGTTGCCGGTAAAAATGCTGGCCACTGGAAAGAAATGTATTAGATCGAAGGGTAAGATAGTTTCGACGGCAATGCCAATGGTTGATGAAACTGTCGATGGTTCCTTGAATAGCCCGATTGATTTGGAGTTGTCGGAAGATGAGAAGTCTGCAAAGAAGCAGAAGGCGGAAGAAGAAGTGATCTCTACAAGAGCTTCTCGTTCTGCAAAGAAAGCGAAGGAGAAAAGGCCGTCCACTAGAAAGAAATATGCTAGGTCGAAGGGCAGGACAGCTTCGACGGCGACGCCCACTGTTGATGAAGCTAACGAAGGTTCATTGAACAATATAATCGACTTGGAGCTGTCCAAAAACGAGAAGTTTGTTGAGAAGCAGAAGGCAGAGGAAGAAATGAGCTCTCAAAGAGCTTCTCATTCTTTAAAAAAAGCAACGGAAAAAAGGCCAACCATTAGAAAGAAATGTGCTAGGTCGAAAGACAAGACAGCTCTGGCGGTGACACCCACAATTGATGAAATTGATGAAGGTTCATTGAATAATCTAATCGATTTGGAGCTGTCGAAAAACGAGAAATCTGTTGAGAAGTAGAAGGTGGAGGAAGAAACGAGCTCTCTAAGAGCTTCTCGTTCTGTAAAGAAGGCAATGGCAAAAAGGCCAACCATAGGAAAGAAACGTGCAAGGTCAAAATGAATTTGTGTATTTTATCAACAAGTGGTATCAGAGCTTGGATTGTAAGTGTGTATAAACAATGGAAGAGAACACTAGAACAAGGATGGTAAGTTTGAATGAAAGCTACTTGATGATTTAGAAAGCAAAAATGGAAGACTTATTGTATTGTAAAGATAAGAAAACTATTCCACCTTGTGACTTTTATTTTGATATGTCCTACTCGTTGACTTACTCAACAATTGCAAACATATCCGCTGGTAAACTCTCTTCTTTGTAACCTAGTAGATTCTTTGCAGTCTCTGTTTTAATTTCCTATTTATTCCACTCATTAGTAATACACATGAGGTGTTTTGGTTCTTATTAATAACATGTTTGATATCTTTCATAAATTTCAAGAGCTAGTACTGAATCGATAATTTCTAGTGAGACTAGTTTAGATGGTATAATATATTAAAGCAAGTCCAATGCTGATTTCACCTTGCTAGATTTATATTCTGGTTGTGGAGCTATGTCGACTGGTTTATGTCTTGGTGCTAACTTATCGGGCATAAACCTTGTTACCGTAAGTTATTTGTACTTAGTTGGGCTTGATATATTTTTATGCTTTCATCTTTTTTTATGTATTTATCTTTTCACTTGAGCTCGACAGAACATAAATCTTACATTTGTCTTTCACTAAATTGGTTTTTGTTTGCACTGCAAAATGCATTCGATCTTCAATGTACAGAAATGGGCTGTTGATATTAACAAATATGCTTGCGAAAGCTTGAAGTTGAACCACCCTGAAACGGAGGTATAGATCTGTGTTCTATACTGTCCATTTATTTATGCTTTTATGTCATTGTGCATACAGATAATGCATCCTGCAGTATATCTAAAGTGTGTGATTTTTAGGTGAGGAATGTATCTGTTGAAGATTTTCTGCAATTGCTCAAGGAATGAGAAAAATTTTGCAATGAATTCTACTTGTTCGAAAAAGATATAACGCCAATAGTTGGGGAAGAAGATGAAGAAGAAGGCGAAGAAGATGGATTAGTAGTTCCCAGAGGGGAGTATGCAGTTGGAAAGTTGCCTGCGATTTTGCTATGGAGACCCGAACCACTGCAAGAAAAGTGGAATCTATTTCAAAGTATCTTCTTTATACCAAAAAACTTTTATTAGTTCTTGTGCATCGATCTACCTTCTTCCCTATGTTATCAATTTGGGAGACTAATCTTTGCATCTAGGTTTATAAACTCATAATTATGTTATTTGTCGATATGCTATGCATGTGGTGGATTAGGACTTTGGACCCCACATTTAGGAGCCCACTCAAGTGACATATGGGCTCTCAAATGATACAAATTTATGATTATTTTCTTGATTTTACTACCATAACATTACTTGAATTGAATTTACGTAAACTTCCTTTTGACAATGTTAATTTTTTGGGTGTAAAGAATACATGCAAATGGGTAAAATATAAATGTGCTATCATTTGTTGAGAATGATTTGGTTCCCTTTGTATAGGGATTTGGTAACACATCCACGAATGTCATCTAATCTAAGCATTTTTTGGTAATAACTCATAATTACTTGGGAATAGGGCAAGAACAATGAAGGTCTGCCTTAGGTATATATTTTTTTTAATTTTGGCTGTAACGTTGTTAAATATGTGTCCATGAATTTCCCATGATTGTATAATTATTGCCTTAAAGACCTTGTTTTAGTATATATTTCATATTTTTTCATTTTTGAATACTTTCTAAAATATTTGGGGTTACCTAGGCCAGTTTTTTCAAGAGCCTAATGCTACTCTTGTCTAATCCACCAAATTGGGCTTGTTTTGTTTAGGAAAAAATATAGAGTTGGATTGTATATATGTTGGCCCTTGGTGTTTTTAGTATAATAGTCCATATTTTGTCGGGGCCTGAACTATGGCATTAGGTTGAATACAAGATTAGCTAGCTTGTTTCTTATTTAGTTTTTTTTTTCCAATTGAGTTGTGGGCGATGTAGGTCTAATGTATGTCCAATTTAAGTGAAGTTTTCTCTTATTATTTATTTGCTTTACTTGATAATTCATAGGCTAGATAAGGGAATCAGTAACGAGTTTCCATTTGTCTTCTACTTTGTAATTAGGCTTTGCCCAAGATAGACGGCCATGTCCAAGAAATATCTGATTGTGGATTTCTTTTTAGAATTTGACTCTAGAATTTATTCTTGATTGAAAGCAGACCATGGGGCATCTTTAGCTTTATCATAAGATTTTGAAAATTCAAGTTTTTTGTTGCAACTCTTCTTCTGCTCGAAGAAGCAATTTGTGTTCGATCACGGGAAAATGGATTGATATTTTATCTTGTTGACACCTTGTTGTGAGAAGCCCAATTGGTTTATATGTAAAAGTTTTTCTTCTTTTTTGCTGCTATTATGTAACTAAGTTGTTGTTTTTGATTATCTGGTGTTGATCTAATTTCTGACTCTGTTTTTACACGAGGAAATTATCGTATTACCACTATCGGCTATTGTGGTTTCATCAATAGAAGTACTGATTTCTTAGGTAGGTTTATGTACTATCTTGATAACTATACATATAGAGGAGCCTATTTTCTTTTCTTGGTTGTTGGGCAATTATCCAAATATCCATTTTCCAAAATCTGTTAAGTTTTGCTTTGGACTTTGAATTATTCTTTTGTTTAGGATATCTTGTTTGATTACCTTCTTGGTAAAAAAAGAGAGAACTTCAAATCTTTTTATGGCTATATTTTTTAGTTAAAATACCCTCAAAATCTAAGTAGATTGCATTCAATCTTTTCTAAGACGAGGGATTTATTAGTTTGAATGTAAATTCCTTGAAATTTATCAAGTATAGTTGTTTTAAATCGAGATCAAATTCTAATAGTTTTTGCTCAAGTAATGTAATTTTTTTTCTTAGGGGGCTGATTTTGTCTAGTTTAGTATAGTAGATACAAATTTCATTCCATCCATGTTTTATTTTCTTTCAGTTATATTTTTTTTTGTTGATATTCCCAAGTAGGATTTGTTGGCCTTCTATTTCTGTTCAGTTACTATTATTATATTTCAGTTTCTCAAAGTGATATGACAAGTTTGTAGGTTCTGTTCATGTCCAAATCTCTTGATCCAACCATTGGATTTTGTTATGGATTTGAGGGGCTGATCCTTGCACGAAGGAAAGTACTTTGTTGAGTACTCCTTTCAGTTAGTATTGAGAGAGATTAGAATTTTCCAGTTCTACTCAATTACTATTGAGAGGTATTAGAATTTTCCCGTTCTGCTTTCTTAAGCCTTACAATTTTTGTCGTTGCTGGCATCTCTATTTAACCCTTATGTGATCTAGGATTCCAAACTATATGTAATTCTTTTTCTTTGTAATCCCAATAATTTATATGAGCATATTATCATTTACTATCGTCATACTTGATCGGGTAGTGTGGTGTAGGTAAGTGAGCCTTAAAATTAGCCTTGCTGGGTCATTAGAGATTCCTTCCATTGAATAGAGGGGTTTTTCTCTGCCCATCGAATAACATATTTCTTCTCCAGATCTTATGTTGAGAGATCTTTTAGAAGGCTTGCCAGTTATCCTCTCAAACTGGAAAGAATGCTCTATAAGAAACCTTCTAGTAGTTCGATTTACTCCAAAAATGGAAAATATTTTTTTCCAAATTTGTTCCTTTCTTAGATAGCAAGCAGATCAGAATAGGAAGTGTTAGTTATTCAGTTGAGTTTGAGTTTATTTGTTTCTTAGTCTCCAAGTTTTAGGTGTTTAGTTTCTATTTCCATTGTTTTTTAATGTATTCAGTTTTGAATAGGCATATATAATGAAACCCCCATCGATTGTAATGGAAAACACATATTAATTAATAAAGTTGCTTGCTTGCAATTAGTCAACCTAAGATAGATAGGTGTAGTACATCAACTAAGAGAGTTGATGATGAGAGACCCAGACTGAGATAGTCTTTCTCCTACCCCCTTATTCTACGATCACTTGTCACCCTCTTCCCTTTCTTATTTTCAGTTTATCATTATTATAGAGTGTTATGTTGAAGGTAGAATCCAGCTTTGTTGAAGACCAAGAACAAACTAGAATCAAAGATCAATCCAAGCTGCCATAAAAATTTTCTTCCCTTAGCATCAAACATCAGATCTCTCAGATCTGTAGGCCATTCACCTAGCCCTATTAAGGGTTTGTTCCAACCTCCAAAAGGTGGACTCGATCTGCTTCTTGGAGCTGTTGGAGGCTTGCTTGAGCTATAACAAGAAATCTCCCACTTGAGCCCTCTAAAATCCTATTCTATTTGTGGTGTGTGATCATGATTGGTTTTGTACCTACTTGGTTGGTTGAAGCCAATTTTGAAGGTTAATTTGGGGACATTTTTGGCCATCTTCAACTATTTCAGGCTCATCTAAACTACGGTTTGGTGAGTTCTCAAATTTTTTCTATTTCATTCTATTAGTCAAATCTGAGTAATTTTTACTAGAGATCATATCTGAGTTTTTAATTTGACTTTGGGGTGGAGCTTGTATAATTATCGGGGTTGTTTGCTTAGATAAATGATCTTACATCAGAGGGTGTCAGGCTACATTTGGATATAGTAACTTGAATTGTTTGTTGGTACACCCCAATTGTTAAAATCATTCTCAATGCATCTACATCTAATAGAAAGTAGTTGGGAAAAAGAATATTTGTGTCACTCAAGGTTTCTACAGTTATAAATTATAAAGAAGTCTGTTCAAGATATTTACTTTAAGCCCATTTAATATTAGTGTGTATAAGCTCTATTAGTCGCAAGCTTATAGATTGATAAGCTTCTTTGGATGTTCTCTAATGGATAATTTTTTGAGTCTCTCTTTTCTTATAATTATGATATGTAATGTTTTAGTTTGATTATTCTTTATGCTTTTATCTTACCTTTCCAATAATTTAATTGAATTTAATTTAGGTACGTTGGAAAGTTATGGGCCAAGTGAGGACACATGTGAAGGCATTAAAGGACTCAGGTAAGCTATTTGTTTTGGAATGATTTGCCTTTTGTTTGTTTAGATCTTTTTGAACATTAATTGTTCTCTGAACTTAAGATTTATTAATATGGCTTTTGGCATGTCGTCTGCAGAAAATGCCGAGAAAGTATAAAAAACTTTTTAACCAAGGGTTTCAACTCAAACAACTTATCGCTTATGGTAAGTTCCTTTTTGCTGTAATTATTTTATTAATTGATCTTAATTTTGGCTAGTTTGTTGTCTCAATGGTTGTTTAGTAGCACACTTTTTGGTATTTCTTCATCTTGTATGATTTTTCCTATTTTCTTTTTTGTTCTTATTCACAACAATTTTTTTTTTAGGGTGATGTAGATGTTATATGTGGTGGACCTTCTTGACAAGAGATTAGTGGGTGTAACCGCTTTAGAAACAAGGACGCACCTCTGGAAGACAATAAAAACCATCAATTGGCGGTGTTTATGGACATTGTTAATTTCTTGAAACCCAAGTTCGTTCTGACGGAAAATGTGATTGATATTTTAAAGTTCGCTGCTGGATTTCTTGGGAAATATGCTATGGGCAGACTTGTTTCTATGAATTATCAAGCAAGGCTTGGAGTGATGGCAGCTAATTGCTATGGCCTTCCTTAGTTCTACATGTGCGTATTCTAATGAGGCGCTCGACCTACTGAGGCAAGTAGTAATTCTAGTAAAAATGAATCACGTGAAGAGCTTTTATTCATTTGCTATTTTCATTTTTGCAGACGCTGCCTCAATATCCATTGCTAACGCATGAGGTTGTTGTTAGAGGAAATGTCCCTTTCAATTTTGAGGTGCAAAAGTTTCAATATTATTGTGCTTATTTTCTTTAAAATTGTGATTATACTTTTGACTTATTCTCCTTAATATAGAAAGTATGGTTGCATATGATGGAAAATGCATTGCTTTTAGAGGATGGTATTTTAGATCTTCCCCAGTGAGTATAACACTTAATGATCATGTTTAAAGTTTCAATTTGTTAGTACAACATTATTTTGATAATTTTCATTGACGTTGTCAGGTCACTAATGATGAGAGCCTAGATGAAATGCCATATGGGAAGGCCCCTAAAATAGATTTCCAGCACTATATAAAATTGAATCGAACTTGTATATTTATGCTCATCTTCTCTAATTGATTTTTTTTCCTCATAAAATTAGTTTTTTTAAGAAAATTAAAATTTGGACATTAAACCTATTAATTGTTTATTCTTCTTTAAAACTTTATTGATGATGAGTCTCATATGAATTTGGTTGGATTGATGAGTTCAAAGTTGGAAGGGTAAATTTGGTTGCATCGTTAATTCCTCACAGAAGTGTTCCCCCCTTCCCCCCCCCCCATTTTTTATGTCATTGGAATAGAAACAACCAAAGCACATCAATACGTGGTAGCTTACTTTTGTACTCCCACACACAGTTGGCACTTAAGAGGCATATCGCAATGCTTTTGCACTTTCGAAAACTTGCAGTCTCAAAAGCACAGAAATACATGATCCTTAAGGGTTGGGATATACCCCTAATATCCACTGACTCGGAAGACTTAAGTCCGTGCTTGAACGTGGAACTTCACTACAATCCAGAAACACTTCTTACTTTTAGTTATCTTGTAGAAGTGTTCCTTGAGAGCAGAAATGCATTGAAGTGCTCTTAGTATGGAAACACTCGCACAAAGCAGGATTGGTGTTACTAAACATGGCCCTAGAAATGCATTTGAGGAATGTGATGTTGCTATACAGGATGCCCCTTATCGTTGTTATAGGAATAATAACTTATTTGTCCGATGGGAATTAAAAATTCTAGTCCCCACTAATATATAAGAAGAGTGGATTCCTAATTTTGTTGGCAGAAATGACTAGAATTCCAATTCAACCAGAAAAGTGATTATAACTATATTAAAAAATTAGAAAAATACAAGGCACTTTAAATTTATTTTTAAAATTACTGAATAATTGGTTTCCCTTGTATTCTAAGTGGTGGGTGGATCTGCTGATTGCCAATCTTGATAACCAGTTTGGGATTGTTCACATTCACTAATGTAGGTAAAATAATATTTATAATACATAAAGTAATAATAACTGAATTGACGATCAACAATAACTATTCAACTAATTGATAAGGTGGCGAAACGAAGTGGAACTGGATAAAAAACCAAGACTGACCTGAACAATTATTTGTGTTTAGTGCTCGATGCAGTAATGCATTTTGTTTGTCTTTCTAAATTGAATTTTGGTTATGTTGTTAAGTTTCTTCTTAAACAAGTAAGCATTAAGCCATAACTACTAGACAAACAGTAACTTTTTTCCACATGCAGATTTTTATGAGTGGTTTAGTTATTTTGTATGACTATAATTTTGTTTCTAACTAATGGTTTGCTTCAATAACAAAGTTGATGTCTGTTGCTAGTATTGACAAAAAAGAATTAAGCGAATCACTACAGAAGGCATTGCTATTTGATCACCGCCCTTTAAAATTGATTGCGGAAGATTATCAACGGGTTTACCGTATTCCGAAGAGAAATGTTTTAGTGCCGCTAAGACAAATGTTCATGAAAACATAGTTTCCTATATTACATTGTAATTTACTTGTTGATGCTTACTTTATTCTGTTGTCTCAAGGTGCAAACTTCAGGGATCTTCCAGGTGTGTTGGTTCGTCTAGATAAGAAAGTTGAATGTGATAAATATGTTAAAAGGGTGTACCTACTTTCTGGGAAGCCTTTGGTAATAGTTACTTTTTGTTGTACTATGTTACGTGCACGGAAGAGAACAAATAAAATTTAGAATGGGAGAATTTAAGAAGTAAAGACTAGGGAGAGAAAATAGAGAAAATAAATGATTTTGGCTAATGAGGAGGATGTCAACCTCTATCTCGTGAGAGAGAAGAGATAAGAATCTCTCAAGAGAAATTATAGGGAATGCGTTTTGACTAATTAGGAAGGAGAAGGGTCTCTTTCCTAATAGGAGAAATAATTGAGATTTTCAACTTCTCTCTTTCATTCTAAAACACTAATAAATAGGCTTAATAGCCATTACATAACTTCTCCCTCCACTTTTCTAATTTGGTTATAGGGGCTCCCACTACTTACATGATTACACTCATAATTACTTATTACTTCATGACTTCTAATAAAAACAATTACTTAAAAATCTACTAAAATAACTATTATCCACTAATCCCCTACAACATAACCACCTCACACAATCTTTCTTGTGTGTATATAACAATACTTTTCCCTTCGAAGAATCTTGTCCTCAAGGTTCAATTTGTGAAGTTGAATGATGGTGGCCAACCCACTTCCATGTCTTGATAATAATCAATAAAAACATCTTCTTCAAAATTCTTTTTCAGCTTTTGCAACTTAATCACACTATTTTTCATGGATAGCATTAACTTTTTCATTATCAAACCTAACTTGAGAATCTGTCTTTAGTTGACTGCGAACAACTCGAGATTGACCAGATTGCTTGGGGCACTTTTCAAGTGGATGGTTCATTTTAAGTTTTATTTATTCAGTTGGTGCAACGATCATATCGCTACTGATTTGGCATTTAACTTCTTTCTTCAACTCGACCAAGTCTTCCCAAACATGTTGAAAACCTTCCATCATTGTTTTGGATATTGTAAAAATGTTACGAATGTCTGATCGTAAATTTTCATTAATGGCCTCGATGATCTCTGGTGGGATACCCATCGTTGCAAAATCGTTGGCTCTAATACCATTTATTACGTGTATGGAAGAGAACAATTAAAATTAAGAATGAGAGAATTTATGAAGTAAAGACAATGGAGAGAAAATAGAGAAAATAAAGGATTTTGGCTAATTAGGAGGATGCCAACCTCTATCTTGTGGGAGAGAAAATATAAGAATCTCTCAAGAGAAATTATAGGGAATGGGTTTTGGCTAATTAGGAAGGTGAAGGGTCTCTTTCCTCATAAGAGAAATAATTGAGATTTTCAACTTCTCTCTTTCATTCCAAAACACTAATAAATAGACTTAATAGCCATTACATAACTTCTCCCTCCATTTCTCTAATTTGGTTACAGTTACTCCCACTACTTACACGATTACACCCATAATTACCTATTATTTAATGACTTATAATAAAAATAATTACTTAATAATCTACTAAAATAACTATTACCTACTAATCCCCTACAACATAACCACCTCACACGATCTTTGTTTTGAGTATGTAACATACTATCAGCTGTTTGGTCCACTTTCTTCACTTGTTGCCTTAATAATAAATGTATTGTAGGTGATTATGCAATGACTTTTGTCAATGGCTCATCATCTAAGAAAGTGATCGATTATCTCATTTTATATTGTATTTCTCACGTTTCAAAGTTTCATTTATTCTTTTTCTACTAATTAAAATAATGCAGGCCATTTGGTCAATTGTGGTGGGATTAAATCGTGGCAACAGTTGTGATAAGGGCAGAGCCACATAATCACGTAGTCTTCTTTTACATATCCTTCCTTTAATGCATTTGGTTTGCATTTATTTTTTCTTCCTGTGATTTGTTTATTTGTTGCAGTAGTATGAGCTTGATATTAATTACTTTGGATTTGTAAACAGATTCTGTTGCACCTGTTAACAAATCTAAGTAAGTGATTATGCAATAACTTTTGTCAATGGCTCATCATCTAAGTAAGTGATCGGTTATCTCATTTTATATTGTATTTTTTACGTTTCAAAGTTTCTGCTTTAATTATTTTTATACTGGCTAAAATAATGCAAGCGACATTTGGTCGATTGTGATGGGATGAAATCGTGGCAACAGTTATGACAAGGGCAGAGCCATATAATCAGGTAGCCTTCTTCTACATATCCTTCCTCTAATGCATATGGTTTGCATTTATTTTTCCATCCCATGATTTGTTTATTTGTTGCAGTAGTATTAGCTTGATATTAATTACTTTGGATATGTAAACAAATATGTTGCTCCCGGAGCAGGACAGAGTGTTAACCATCCGTGAAAACGCGCGACTGCAAGGGTTCCCAGATTTCTACCAGCTTTGTGGACCTATTAAAGAGATGTAAGAATTTCATAGATTTATGCGACCTACAGTTCTATTGTTCAATTATTTCTTCCCCTAAAACCATCTAGGAGAAGGTAATGTCTACTTTCTTTTCGTTATTTATTTACTTTTGAGAGTTGTAATAGGCATGGTCTATTTCTAATCATGATCGGTTGATAAGAATTTGCTTTGAAGAGATCTGTATAAAGTTGTGTAGACTCGTCGGTAAAAGAATGTATTTTTTGACATAAAATCAAGTTCTTTTTTCAAGCTTTATAGATTGTTAGCAAATTATTTAGCATGGTCTGTTAAATTTGGTTGGGTATTTTTGTTATGTTGGTTTATTTTACTAATGTTGGGTTGGTTCCTAACCAAAGTTGGTCTTTTTCTTCCATCGTTTTCATGTTCTGAGGCCTCTGACTTGTTTCTTTTGCAAACCTCCCAAGTGCCAGGGTACTAGTTTCAATTATTGTTATCAGTTTTGGTAGCACAGAGTGGCCATCTCTTGGTGTTGCAATAAAAGGCAGCCAATGCAATGAGTTGGATGTGTTTGACTGGTTGAAGATGACAACAATTATAATATCGGGCCCATGATAATTGTGCTCTGTCCATTCTTTTTGAAGTTGCATCTAAACTTTGATCCGTAATAATTTCAAACATTCAAGTAGTAATCTTTCCTGTGTAATGGAAGGCCAGAATGGTGTTCTATCTCCTATTATTTTAATCTTCTATATACCATCTTGTGAGGTACTCTTCCATTACTAAACCCACTAGAAAATACCAGTAAGATCCCCTTTACTGAAGGGTGTGGTCTGATGTTATGGTCCAAGGCGTTTCTTACTATTCAAATCATATAAGAGTAATACCTTATGATTCCGACTCAACACATCTCAACACAACCTTCTCCCAACTAGATGGATTTAGCTTATCCTTCTCGGCTACAATATCATTCATGTAGAACCACATAAGATATAAAGTAATAGCCAGCACACTAAAAAACCATTGTTTATCAGATTTAGATAACATATTTGATATAAAAAAAATATTTCACAAATGATTGTAGAGACGAAGAGGGATTTGTTTCAATTATGAGACCTAAAGGATTGGCAACCCATACTCTCTTTTGAGAGTTCACATTCAAAGTGAAGATACGAAATTGATTCTGGCTGAGAATTACACCAAACACAAGTATTTTTCATAGGGATCCATTTGCATAGGATATCCTTTACAGGGATACCATCATGGAGCAATCACCAAAGAAGCATTCTAAATTTTGGATGATCTAAAATTTTCCAAAGGATTTTTCACAATTTAGGAGGAAGCCTGTTGTGAACCACTCTCCTATAAGGTAAATCGCTATTAGAAATTCTATTTTCATAAAGGAATTTGACAGCTATCTTGATAGAAAAGCACCCCTCTTTCGATAAAGAACATTGCCATCAATTAGCTTCATTTGAGAGGGATAAATGACTAAGACCATTAACTACATTTTAGGGAAGATGAGCAAATAAAGTAGGCACATACCAAGTATTATTAGAAAGGAAATCCGTCACCTAATATAAAGAGTTGTTATCAATGCCATCAGGTATGCAAGAAGAAGGAATATTTATAGGTGAAGGGTCATACCAAACACTTGAGTTCATTCCATTTCCTATTTCAAGTGGGGTTTATTTATGTAATTTTTGAGTTTTTAGGTTTAACAACTATTGGTGTGATATGATTCGCAAATTTTTTGCTTGCACCTTCTCCATCAAGCTCTTGGCAACAACTTCGATTCTTTTGAACCTTACAAAGGGATACGCCAAGGATTCCCTCGTTGTCCTTATATTTATTTTTATTGCTATGGAATGCTTATCCTGTCTCCAAGTTTAATGAGACCTTAACCTTTTCAGGGGCATCAAAATTAGTCGGAATGCACTGGAGATAACTCACTTACTTTTTTACTGTTTTATCCCTAAAATGATATGGGCAACCAATTTAGATTAGTCAAGTATCAATATTGGTCTCGGCCAATATCGATATGATATAGCCAACACTATACCAATACTTTTTTTTTTTTTTTGGTTAACTACGGGTATCCAGGAATTTGATCTGACTATTCCCGCGAGCCCATATTGACCCTACAACCGCATGGACCGGGTCATACCAAGGTTGAATGAAAACCATTCAACTTTCACTAAAAGCAGTGAAGAGCACTAAACACCGTTGTATGAGTGGCCTAAGGTGTGCCTAGTGGGAGTCAAACTTAGAACGTCTGAGTTTACGACTCATACCAAGTTCATTGCTCATCAACTGCGCTACCCCCTCGGGTTACTATACCGATACTTAAAACCATGCCCACATCCCATAGACTTCACCAAAAAGGAAAATCCCATATTTGAGATAATCTCTTAATCCATGTGTTACAATGGTTAGATGAGACTCGTTGAATGATGTTGAAGGTATTTGGGACTTTATGCAGTAGAGGCACGTACCCCAATGGTTAAATTTTCTTCACCCACATTCAAGAAATTTTTTTCCAATGATGCTTGATACCTGTGCTTGGTATTACTCTCTTTACAAGTGACAACTCTCGTGGTACTCTCTCTCCTTTGCCTCCAGGGTGTCAACCAGTTAGGCCGAGTCTCCACAAATTCAAGGCCCCACATTATTGCCAACTATTAGTTAATCACACTTCATAGACCACGCATGGACATATTTATATTCGATTGATCAATTACTAATCTATGGTCGATTGATCGATTACTAATCTATGATCGGGCTAATTTGGTAATTGGGCTATACACAAGCGGGTTTTAATTAAACGATTTTGGTACCTTTCAATCTTGATCAAGCGTTGATCAAACCACAACCAAGCATTGAGAATGATGGAATATTAATAGGTCTAGGCCTAGCATTGATCCAATTTCAGGTGTTTTAACAACTTAGTTCTATTAAGGCCAACTTGTTTGGGCCAACTTTTGACTGAGGGTGTTAATCGATTCGGTTCCGGGGTAGGCTGTTTGATTAGGTTCCATACAAGATCTTTTAGGTAAAACCAAAATTGAATCATTTAATAAATGATTTCATTATTAAAACTGGAATCATTTATAAATGGTTTCGATTTAAACAGTTTTCAATGTTATCTAATTTTTTTATTGAAACAACTTCTTTACCTTCAAAAAGTTTAGTGAAATGAATGTAAATGGTAATATTAAATTGAATTTTCTATTGTTATATATATATATATATATTATTGATTGTTTAATGTAAACTTAAATTTTTTTTTATTGAAATATATGTAAGTTTAAAATTTAATGACTTAAACTTACTATGTATATATTAATCGGTTTAACATTTTATCAATCGCTTAAACTTTAAAATCAAAACCCAATCACAATTTCCATTTTAAATCAAAACTGAACAATTTAACAAACAGTTTTATGATGTAAACAGTTTGATTCAATTTTAACTTTAAATTTACATATTTATTTTGACACCTTGGCATTGTTTGATAACATTTATGTGTCTAGAAATAGCAGAAACGATTTTTCAAGTTTCTGGGAACGGCGACAGATTTTTTGGTATTTGATAAACTTGTTTCTTGAATTGAGTAGGATTGGGTAGATTCCCTAGGTTGGTGTGCATTTTGCTGTGGAATTTGAACTTCAATCCCAACAATGATTTAGTAATCGATTCATGAGGGTCCAGAGAGAATTGGAAGAAATCCACAGAGGAATCAATGGATGTGAATTTAAGGCTTCCACTAGTAAAGCAAAAATTCAATATATTCCTTCTTTTTTCCCTGGAGAATCTTTGAACTTTGGAAAGCCACTAGGTAAGGTAAATGTTAGGTTGGGTGATTCAACTTTTCATCGAGGGTTCATTGATTTTTTGGCTCACAAGTTGTTCAAAAAAACGGAAGAATGAGTCTAACTTGTTTCATCAAAACCGTTTATAGACACATAAATAAGCATGGATTTCTATTTTTGTTTTAAGAAACAAGTGAAACGAAACAAGTCTATCAAACTATTTTTGGGTGTTTTTCCCTTTTATGATCATAAAAAAAATGGAAAAACATGTTTCTAAAAGCGTTATCAAACGGTGTCTAACCTATCTTATCCTACTACCGACATGGAGCCTTGTTCCCATAAGGGCATAGTGGGAATCCTCTTCCAGAAAAGAATATCACGTTTTAAATTCAATCGATCACCAGCTCACCACAATTGAGTGCTCAATATGGTTACCGATACAGTAAGCTCACGAGTACCAGGATATAGAGATTCTAATCTAATGGTCTCAACATAAACCCTTGTGAAGATCGACCACTGAATGGGAATCCACTTCGAATCAACTAAGCCGCTACTCACGTCTTAACTAAAGCCATGTAAGGACTGGACTTCTGGGCGTATTCTAATCCAGTTCATAAGTCCCTAAAATTTTGGTTTCCCGCTCACCACTCACTCGTTCCCTTCTTCAAAAGTTTTAAATCCATTACTATTTATAGAGCTCTCTCTCATAAAACGTGTTTTTCCCCTTGCTTCATTCATTCCACTTTATTATTTGGTGAGATATATAGTGGAAGTTTGGTTTGGATTAGGTCCGGTGATTTTTAACTTTTTGCATTGAGAGGGTTTTCCACATTAAAAATCGGTGTCTTCTTTTGTGGTGTGGCTCGATCAATTTTATTTGCATTATTGGTTATTTGCACATAGTTATTGATTTTGTATCTCTATTATTTGTACAAAGGTGGTGAAAAATGAATTTGTGTATTTTCTCAACAAGTGGTATCAGAGCTTTGGTTGTAAGTGTGTGTAAAAAATGGAAGAGAACACTAGAACAAAGATGATAAGTTTGAATGGAAGCTACTTAGTAATTTAGAACGCAAAAATGGAAGACTTATTGTATTATAAATATAAGAGAATTATTCTACCTTGTGACTTTTATTTTGATATGTCCTACTCGTTGACTTACTCAACAATTGCAAACATAGCCACTAATACACTCTCTTCTTTGTAACCTAGTAGATTCTTTGCAGTCTTTATTTTAATTTTCTATTTATTCCACTCATTAGTAATATACATGAGGTGCTTTGGTTCTTATTAATGACATGTTTGATATTTTTCAGAAATTTCAAGAGCTAGTACTGAATCGACAATTTCTAGTGAGACTAGTTTAGATGGTACAACAGATGAAAGCAAGTCCAATGCTGATTTCACCTTATTAGATTTATATTCTGGTTATGGAGCCATGTCGATTGGTTTATGCCTTGGTGCTAACTTATCAGACATAAACCTTCTTACCGTAAGTTATTTGTACTTACTTGGGCTTGATATATTTTTATGCTTTCATCTTCTTTTATGTATTTATCTTTTCACTTGGGCTCAACAGAACATAAATCTTACATTTGTCTTTCACTAAATTGGTTTTTGTTTGCACTGTAAAATGCATTCGATCTTCAATGTACAAAAATGGGCTGTTCATATTAACAAATATGCTTACGAAAGCTTGAAGTTGAACACCCTGAAACGGAGGTATAGATCTATGTTCTATGCTGTCCATTTATTTATGTTTTTATGTCATTGTGCACACAGATAATGCATCCTGCAGTATATCTAAAGTGTGTGGTTTTTAGGTGAGGAATGAATATGTTGAAGATTTTCTACAATTGCTCAAGGAATGAGAAAAATTTTGCAAGGAATTTTGCTTGTTCAAAAAGATATAACACCAATAGTTGGGGAAGAAGATGAAGAAGAAGGCGAAGAAGATGGATTAGTAGTTCCCAAAGGGGAGTTTGAAGTTGGAAAGTTGCTTGCGATTTGCTATGGAGACCTGAACCACTGCAAGAAAAGTAGAATCTATTTCAAAGTATCTTCTTTATACCAATAAATTTTTATTAGTTCTTGTGCATTGATCTACCTTCTTCGCTATGTTATCAATTTGGGAGACTAATATTTGCATCTAGGTTAATAAACTCATAATTATGTTATTCGTCGATATGCTATGCATGTGGTGGATTAGGACTTTGGATCCCACATTTATGAGTCCACTCAAGTGACATATGGGCTCTCAAATAATACAAATTTATGATTATCTTCTTGATTTTACTGCCATAACATTACTTGAATTGAATTTAAGTAAACTTTCTTTTGACAATGTTAATTTTTTTGGGGTAAAGAATACATGCAAATGGGTAAAATATAAAGGCTATCATTTGTTGAGAATGATTTGGTTCCCTTTGTATGGGGATTTGGTAACACATCCACGAATGTCATCTAATCTAAGTGTTTTTTTGGTAATAACTCATAATTTCTTGGGAGTAGGGTAAGAACAATGAATGTCTGCCTTAGGTATTTTGTTTTTATTTTGGTTGTACCGTTGTTAAATATGTGTCCATGAGTTTCCCATGATTGTATAATTATTGCCTTAAAGACCTTGTTTTAATATATATTTCATATATTTCATATGCTTTTGACTTATTCTCCTTAATATAGAAAAGTATGGTTGCATATGAAGGAAAATGCATTGCTTTTAAAGGATGATATTTTTTATCTTCCCCCAGTGAGTATAACACTTTAATGATCATGTTTAAAGTTTCAATTTGTTAGTACAACATTATTTTGATAATCTTCATTGATGTTGTCAGGTCACTAATGATGAGTGCCGAGATGAAATGCCATATGGGAAGGCCCTAAAATAGATTTCTAGCACCATATAAAATTGAGTCGAACTTGTATATTTATGCTCATCTCCTCTAATTGATTTTTTTTTTCATAAAATTAGTTTTTTTAAGAAAAGTAAAATTTGGACATTAAACCTATTATTGGATTATTCTTCTTTAAAACTTTATTGATGATGAGTCTCATATGAGTTTGGTTGGATTGATGATTTCAAAGTTAGGAAGGATAAATTTGGCTGCATCGGTAATTCCTCATAGAAGTGTTCCCCCCTCACCCCCCCTTTTTTTTATGCCATAGAAATAGATCAACCAAAGCACATCAATACGTGACAGCTCACTTTTGTACTCCGACACACAGCTGGCACTTAAGAGGTATATCGTAATGCTTTTGCACTTTCGAAAACTTACAGTTTCAAAAGCACATAAATACATGATCCTTGAGGGGCGGAGATATACCCCTAATATGCCTCGAAAGACTTAAGTTTGTGCTTGAACATGGAACTTCACTACAATCCAGAAACACTTCTTACTTTTAGTTATCATGTAGAAGTGGTCCTTGAGAGCAGAAATGCATTGAAATGTTCTTAGTGTGGAAACACTCGCACGAAGCAGGATTGGTGTTACTAAACATCGCCCTAAAATTGCATTTAAGGGACGTGATGCTGCTATACAGGATGTCCCTTATCGTTGTTATAGGAATAACAACTTATTTGTCCAATAGGAATTAAAAATTCTAGTCCCCATTAATATATAAGAAGAGTGGATTCCTAATTTTATTGGCAGAAATAACTAGAATCCCTATTCAACCAGAAAAGTGATTATAACTATATTAAAAAATTAGAAAAATACAAAGCACTTTAAATTAATTTTTAAAATTACTGAATGATTGGTTTCCCTTGTATTCCAAGTGGTGGGTGGATCTGCTGATTGCCAATCTTGATAACCAGTTTGGGATTGTTCACATTCACTAACGTAGGTAAACTAATATTTTCAATACATAAAGTAATAAATACTGAATTGATGATCAACAATAACCATTCAATTAATTGATAAGGTGGTGAAAAGAAGTGGAACTGGATAAAAAATCAGGATTGGCCTAAACAATTATCTATGTTTAGTGCTCGATGCAGCTATGTGTTTTGTTTATCTTTCTAAATTGAATTTTGGCTATGCAATTAAGTTTCTTCTTAACCAAGTAAGCATTATGCCATAACTACTAGACAAACAATAACTTTTTCCATATACAGATTTTATGAGTGGTTTAGTTTATTTTGTATGACTATAATTTTGCTTCTAACTAATGGTTTGCTTCAATAACAGAGTTGATGTTTGTTGCTAATATTGACAAAAAAGAATTAAGTGAGTCACTACAAAAGGCATTGCTATTTGATCACCACCTTTTAAAATTGAATGTGGATGATTATCAACGGGTTTGTTGTATTCCGAAGAAAAAGGTTTCAGTGTTGTTAAGACAAATGTTCATAAAAACATAGCTTCCTATATTTCATTGTAATTTACTTATTGATGCTTACTTTATTATGTTGGTCTCAGGGTGCAAACTTCAGAGATCTTTCTGGTGTATTGGTTCGCCCAGATAAGAAAGTTGAATGGGATAAATCTGTTGAAAGAGTATACCTACCATCAGGGAAGCCTTTGGTAATAGTTACTTTTTGTTATACTATGTTATATGCACGAAAGAGAACAAATAAAATTAAGAATGAGAGAATTTAGGAAGTAAAGACCAGAGAGAGAAAATAGTGAAAATAAAGGATTTTGGCTAATTAAAAGGATGCCAACCTCTATGTCGTGGGAGAGAAAAAATAAGAATCTCTCAGAAGAAACTATAGGGAATGGGTTTTGGCTAATTAGGAGGGAGTCGGGCCTCTTTTCTTATAAAAAAATTATTGGGATTTTTAACTTCTCTCTTTCATTCCAAAACACTAATAAATAAGCTTAATAGCCATTATATAACTTCTCCCTCCAGTTCTCCAATTCGGTTACAACTACTTCCACTACTTATACGAATACACCCATAATTTTCTATTACTTCATGACTTATAGTAAAAACAATAACTTAATAATCTACTAAAATAACTATTGCCCACTAATCCCCTACAACATAACCACCTTACACGATCTTTCTTTTGAGTATGTAATATTACTTTCTCCTTCGAAGAACCCTGTCCTCAAGGTTCAATTTGTGAAGTTGAATGGCGGTGGCCAATCCACTTCTATGTCTTGATAACAATCAACAAAAACATCTTCTTCAAAATTCTTTTTTAGCTTTTGCAACTTAATCACGATATTTTTCATAGATAGCATTAACTTTTTTAGTATCATACCTGGCTTGAGAATCTTTGTCTTTAGTTGATTACGAACAACTTGTGGTTGACCAGATTGCTTGGGAAAATTTTCAAATGGATAGTTCACTTTAAATTTTATTTGTTTGGTTAGTGCAACGATCATATCGCTACTGATTTGGCGTTTGACTTCTTTCTTCAACTCAGCCAAGCCTTCCTAAACACGTTCAAAACCTTCCATCATTGTTTTGGATATTGCAAAAATGTTACGAATGTCTGATCGTAAATCTTCATTAATGGCCTCGATGATCTTCGATGGGATACCCATTGTTGCAGAATTGTTAGCTCTGATACCACTTGTTACGTGCACGGAAGAGAACAAATAAAATTAAGAATGAGAGAATTTAGGAAGTAAAGATCAAGGAGAGAAAATAAAGGATTTTGGCTAATTAGGAGGATGCCAACCTCTATCTCGTGGGAGAGAATGGATAAAAATCTCTCAAAAGAAATTATAGGGAATGAGTTTTGGCTAATTATGAGGAAGCTGGGTCTTTTTCATCATAAGAAAAATAATTGAGATTTTTAACTTTTCTTTTTCATTCCAAAACACTAATAAATAGGCTTAATAGCCGTTACATAACTTCTCCCTCCACTTCTCCAATTCGGTTACAACTACTCTCACTACTTACACGATTACACCCATAATTATTTATTATTTCATGACTTATAATAAAAACAATTACTTAATAATCTACTAAAATAACTATTACTCACTAATCCCCTACAATATAACCACCTCACACAATCTTTCTTTTGAGTATGTAATATACTTACAGTTGTTTGGTCATCTTTCTTTACTTGTTGCCTTAACAATAAATGTATTGTAAGTGATTATGCAATGACTTTTGTCAATAGCTCATCATCTAAGTAAATGATTGGTTATCTCATTTTATATTGTATTTTTCACGTTTCAAAATTTCTTTTATTCTTTTTATACTGACTAAAATAGTGCAGGCCATTTGGTCGATTGTGGTGGGATGAAATTGTGGCAATAGTGGTGACAAGGGTGGAGCCACATAATCAGGTAGTCTTCTTCTACATTCCTTCCTCTAATGCATCTGGTTTGCATTTATTTTTTCTTCCCATGATTTGTTTATTTGTTGCAGTAGTATTAGCTTGACATTAATTACTTTGGATTTGTAAACAGGTTCTGTTGCACATGTTTACAAATCTAAGTAAGTGATTATACAATGACTTTTGTCAATGGCTCATCATCTATGTAAGTGATCGGTTATCTCATTTTATATTGTATTTCTCACGTTTCAAAGTTTCTGTATTTATTCTTTTTATACCGGCTAAAATAATGCAGGCCATTTGGTCGATTGTGGTGGGATGAAATTGTGGCAACAGTTGTGATAAGGGCAGAGCCACATAATCAGGTAGTCTTCTTCTACATATCCTTCCTCTAATGCATCTGGTTTGCATTTATTTTTTCTTCCCATGATTTGTTTATTTGTTGCAGCAGTATTAGCTTGATAATAATTACTTTGGATTTGTAAACAGATCTGTTGCTCCCGGAGCAGGACAGAGTGTTAACCATCCGTGAAAACACGCGACTACAAGGGTTCCCAGATTTCTACTGGCTTAATGGACCTATTAAAGAGAGGTAACAATTTCATAGATTTATGCAACCTACAGTTCTATTGTTCAATTATTTCTTCCCCTAAGACCATCTAGGAGAAGGTAATGTCTACTTTCTTTTGGTTATTTATTTACTTTTGAGAGTTTTAATAGGTATGATCTATTTCTAATCATGATAGGTTGATAAGAATTTGGTTTGAAGAGATCTGTATAAAGTTGTGTAGACTCTTTGGTAAAAGAATGTCTGTTTTTGACATAAAATCAAGTTCTTTTTTCAAGCTTTATAGATTGTTAGCAAGTTATTTAGCATGGTCTGTTAAATTTGGGTTGGGTATTTTTGTTATGTTGGTTGATTTTACTAATGTTGGGTTGGTTCCTAACCAAAGTTGGTCTTTTTCTTCCATCATTTTCATGTTCTGAGGCCTCTGACTTGTTTCTTTTGCAAACCTCTCAAGTGCCAGGGTACTAGTTTCAATTATTGTTATCAGTTTTGGTAACACAGAGTGGCCATCTCTTGGTGTTGCAATAAAAGGCAGCCAATGCAATGAGTTGGATGTGTTTGATTGGTTGAAGATGACAACAATTATAATATCGGGCCCATGATAATTGTGCTCTGTCCATTCTTCTTGAAGTTGCATCTAAACTTTGATCCGTAATAATTACAATCATTCGAGTAGTAATATTTCCTGTGTAATGGAAGGCCAGAGTGGTGTTCTATCTCCTATTATTTTAATCTTCTCTACACCATCTTGAGAGGTAATCTTCCATTACTAAACCCACTAGAAAATACTAATAAGATCCCCTTTACTGAAGGGTGTGGTCTGATGTTATGGTCAAAGGTGTTTCTTACTATTCAAATCAGATAAGAGTAATACCTTATGATTCCGACTCAACACATCTCAATTCAGCCTTATCCCAACTAGATGGGTTTGGCTTATCCTTCTCGGCTACAATATCATTCATGTGGAACCACATAAGATATAAAGTAATAGCCAACACACTAAAATACCATTGTTTATTAGATTTAGATAACACATTGGATATAAAAAAAAATATTTCACAAATGATTGTAGAGACGAAGAGGGATTTGTTTCAATTATGAGACCCAAAGGATTGGCAACCCATACTTTCTTTTGAGAGTTCACATTCAAAGTGAAGATACGAAATTGATTCTGGCTGAGAATTACACCAAGCACGAGTATTTTTCATAGGCATCCATTTGCATAGGATATCCTTTACAAGGATACCATCATGGAGCAATCGCCAAAGAAACATTCTGAATTTTGGATGAACTTAAATTTTCCAAAGGATTTTTCACAATTTAGGAGGAAGCCTGTTGTGAATCACTCTCCTACTAGGTATATCGCTATTAGAAATTCTATTTTCGTAAAGGAATTTGACAGCTATCTTGATAGAAAAGCACCCCTCTTTCGATAAAGAACATTGCCATCAATTAGCTTCATTTGAGAGGGATAAATGACTAAGACCATTAACAACATTTTAGGGAAGATGAGCAAATAAAGTAGGCACATTCCAAGTATTATTAGAAAGGAAATCCTTCACCTAATAGAAAGAGTTGTTATCAATGCCATCAAGTGTGCAAGGAGGAGGTATATTTATAAGTGAAGGGTCATACCAAACACTGGAGCTCATTCCATTTCCTATTTCAAGTGGGGTTTATTTGTGTAATTTTTGAGTTTTTAGGTTTAACAACTATTGGTGTGATATGATTCGCAAATTTTTTGCTTGCACCTTCTCTATCAAGCTCCAGGCAACTACTTCAATTCTTTTAAACCTTACAAAGGAATACACCAAGGATGCCCTCGATGCCATTATATTTATTCATATTGGTATGGAATGCTTATCCTGCCTCCAAGTTTATTGAGACCTAAACCTTTTCAAGGGTATCAAAATCAGTCGGAATGCACTAGAGATAACTCTTTTACTTTTAGCAGATGATACCCCCTTTTCTTCAGAGCCACACCTTGGAAGATGTTTCTACTCTTAAAGTCATCCTTTCCCTCTTTGAAGATATGTTTGTTCAACTGATCAACTTTTCCTATGAGTAGCATCTTTATTTTAGTAGTAACACTTCGAATTCCATTAGAAACTCTTTTCAAGAGCACATTGGGAATCAAGGATATGGCCACCACTTCCAACTACCTTGGTTCAGCTCTGTTTCCCATCAAATCAAAACATCGGTGACTTAATCACATCATCTTTCAGTTTAGTAACCAGTTATCTGATTCAAAAAAAAAATTACTCACTTAGTGTTCAGTTCTATCCCAACTTCCTTTATGTTTTGCTTTCCTTTTCCTAAGTCTGTGTGTTTATACTCCATGAATGTTGCCTTTTGGAAAAACAAAAAAGAATCAGAAAAGGCCTTAATCTCATTTCTTTGTTGTCCATCTGGACCCTAAATGCGAGGGAGGTTTGTCTATCCGCAGTGCTCTTACTCATAATAAAGCCTTATTAAGGAAGTTAGGATGCAATATTGATTTCACAATCTGACAGCCTTTGGGTTAAGGTTTTAAAAATCTAAGTATTTCCCTTCTACTTCTATCCTTGATACTAACCACAAGTGGCCAAGTGGGTCTTGGATTTGTAATGGTCTCCGATCTATTTTTCCTTATTTGAGAAATATGATTTGTTCCATGAACATTTGGAACGATGCATGGATCCCCAAGTTGGAAAATTTCTGACTCCTACTCTCAATCCTAAACCATCCCACCCTTCACAGTTTTAAAGATCTACTCCTTAATAAAGGTTGGAACCTCCCTCTAATGTACAATATCTTCCCTAGGCAAATAGCCGACTCCATCTCATCGATACCTAAGTTTTGATCCTCATGATCATGAGGAATTTTTCACCTCCACACCAAATCTAGAAGGTTTTCAACGAAATCAACAGCTTCCTTCATGTTCTCCCAATCCTATCAAATCACCAACCCCTCCTCCATTAATATTTGGGAGATAATTTGGGGGTCTCAAGATTCACCCAAACTTCAAATATTTTACTTAGAAAGTCTTTAGAGGAGGAATCCCCACACTCTTTAAAATTCAACTGTCATACCACTAGATGACTGTTACAGGCTATGAAATTCCGGCCCACGATCAGATTGTGATGAATACAAAAGTCTGTATTTTTTATGTGTTTTGTATATGACAACCATGTTGATGTATGATTGGATGTTAAAATAGGTTTATTCATATGCTTAAAGAAAGATGGAACCCAAGCTAAGAAAGATGACATGATAGAGATTGATAAGAGTTGTTGTTGACGGTCTTCAATGTGGAGCTACAGTCATCTGTGCCATGAGAGACTGATGTGCTTTAAGGTAGAATTTAGATTGAAGAAGTTTTTCATGAAGATCAAGATTATGGATCTTGAACATGTCATTTATGTATAATTTTGATGTTGATGTCCACAAGAGTAAAATGCCCATAAAAATTGACGTAAATGAAAAAAAACCTGAAAACTAGGAGGTTTAACGGTTTAACTTAGAAAACACTTTGATCGTGATGCTCACGGTTTTTAATGACTAGCTGCAGTCATCCGAGCTTCGTTGAAAATATTTAAATGGGTAAACTTCAATCCCATCTCTTGAACTAAGGCAAAATATCAACTAGACCCACCACCTTTGCCGAAGTATCATTCCCCTTCCCGACAAAAAGATGCTATCTAACAGCCCCTCAACTGTTAGTTCTGGCTGTTAAGTCAAGTTAATTTTTTCATAATCTCCAAAATACCCCCTATTTGTGTAGTACCAAAGTGCATCAACATGGGAAATCATATAAGGAACTCACAGCCAGAACTAACGATTGGGGCTGTTAGATAGCATCTTTTTCTTGTAGGGGAGGGGAGTGATATTTTCGCAAAGGTGGTGGATCCAATTGATATTTCGCCTTAGTTCAGGGGAGGGGAGTGAAGTTTTCCCTATTTAAATTAAAACTAATATACTCATGGATATTCACTCGTGGATGCTTCCGTCAAGTTAAAATCAGTGGATTTTTGAGTCCCTTGTTTTGCGGTCATATGTGGTAACGCATCGTCTTCTGTGACATAAGCATTTAATGATCCACACATAGTAAAGATTGATTTATTTATTGATTTTTAAATACAAGACTCGGATCTAACAAATTGTGAGAAACTCTAGGTATCTCAAATGAAGTACTCTAGGCTCTCAAATGAAGTTTATGAGCTCTAACAACTAGTTTTCCTTGGAACTAAGATTATCTTGACAATTTGAGTTGATTAAATGCTTCCAATTATGATCAAACTCAAAAAAAGTTCAAACTTAAATTTGAATATCTTAGGGAAAACCGTGTTTGACTCAATCGACTACTTTGTTACAATAGAAGTCACGAGTTTATAACCAAGAAAAGGACTTTGGATCATCAGAAAGAATGAGCTTAAAAGAATATATCATTTTGAAAATGACTAAGTATTCTTGTAAGAGTCAGATGGGCTTCAAGGTGCAATTTAATAGTTATGAAGAAGCCATTTTGATGCAAGTTGGTATTAGTTTGGAGAAGCTTACTGTTGTATTAGTGTACAAAGGTGAAATCCTTGGCCGGTGTTCTTGGTGCTCAATCCGATGGACTGTGATTGAGTTTCTGTGAAATTCTTAGCCTAGTGTGGAATGGGTGCTCAATCTGGATTGTGACCAAGTTGTGATGATCTAGGTGCTAATCCGATAGACTCTGGTTGGTTGCCAATCCAAGGAAATGAGATTGGTATGTAAAACTGAATTCTTGCCATTTGGAAATGACTCCCTATGATAGAAAATGAAATCCTTAGTTTGGTGGACTTGGGTAGTAAATGTAGGATCTTGGATCCAAACCACTCTAAATCCTTGTACCTCCCATTATCTCTTACTCTATCTCTCCATTGCAATCTTTATATTATTCTCTACTTCTTTTTCCATACATACAATCTACCTTGAAGATATTTCCTTTTGTTAGCAAGTAGTTAAATCCAAAAGTTTTAACGAGTGATTATTCTCTGCAGTGAGCATCGGATGGCTACAGAGGATGTTTTTGCAAAGATAACTAAGTTAGTGCCTCATTCCTTCAAAGTGGTAGAACCCAAAAGTAGTTCAAGATACTTAGTAGCAAAACAATCTAGTCTTCAACCCATTGACGTTGAAGTAACAGATTATAGATGCTTTAGATCTTTATTCTTTGATTGACAAAATGACTAACAGTCCTAAGCTCGTTGCAAGGTCTCGGTCCCATTAACTTTGGCATAATATTGTCCTCTTTTACCCATAGGTCTCAAGGTTTTGAAACGCATTGTATCATGTTGAGGTTAAATTTTATCAACTAACCCAGTAATCTCCCCCTTAGGCGGTGTAGGACTAAAGTTTACACACCTTTACCGATGTCTTAAATACCTTGGTACTTACCGTATTCTTGGTGGGAACATCTCACTGATTTCCCAGGCGGGATTGATACTTACCGTATTCTTAGGTGTCACACTATCTATTGTTAACCGATGGGAGAAGGATTTAAACCTCCATTCATTCCAACTTGAATCAACATCACACCACAAACCACAGAACCCACCACCTTTGGAATTCTATCATTGCCTTCCCTCTTCAGACAAATCTATCACCATTTCCGATGGGAGCTTTGATCACAATACTAATGAAGGAGGCTGGGAACAATAATTTTATCTAACCAACAATTTGCTTTCTCCCACTCCAATTTTGAACTTATAGGTTCAGCATAAGAAGCTGAGGCATTAGGGATCGAGTAAGGAGTCGATAGTGCACTATCAATAGGAGGACAGATTAGAAAAAGCCTTGGGAGTTTTTCTCATTTCTTTATGATATTCAGTCTTATTTAAAATATTTTGATTCGGTTAGTATTAAGAAGATAGATATAGACAATGTATCTATGTGGTTCACACTTTACTAGTCTAAGCTAGGATTAGACATATGCAGAAGATGTCAGAAACAATATTATTAATATCTATTTATCTTAGTTTTAAATAAATCATGTTTCTTAAATTTTTTTTCTTGAACACCAATATTATGATAATATCAATTAATGAAATATTTTTGAAAAATGTTTTTGATCCAATTACTGACACATAATCTCGATAGACTTAAAATTGTGAATATCTACCATTTTGGGGAGTTAAGGGTATAAAATATCTATTAATATCTTAATAATATCATTAATTAGGTACGATACCTAATGGGATTCCACTTCTTCCCTCCTTGTAGCAAATAAGGGCACTTCTCATTGAAGTGATTAACAACATATACAGTAATATTGGGATTTAGGGATTAAAAATCCCAAACACTGTCCAATAAGGTAGCCCACAATTAGTAGGCAACCAAAACTTATAAAAGGAGAAAGGGGAAGGGAGATTGCCATGATTAGGCTTTTCCTCTGGCCCCTCCTTTCTGGTTGGTGAAAATTTGGGTTTTGGAAACCTACAGGTGAGAGAGTGTCAGTGAATTTTTCCTTACTTAAAGTAAGAATTGCAATGGCGAGTTCCTTGATTTGTTCTAGTGAGAAAGAGCTAAGATCGTCTTGAGGGACTTCGATTGTTGTTCATAAATAATTTATTTCTCACCCATAATTTTCATATGGTAAATATCCCAAACTCTGATCGATCGGATTCTTTCACCAACATGAGGTTGAATCGAAGGGTTACATTTTTCATGATTTCAACTTTAATTCAAGTTCAATGCAAGGATCCCAAATTTTAATTACAAACTAATGCATCATCTAAAAAGTATTACTAAAGTAATGAATCTCGACTCCAATTGAACATGCATCACTCGTGAGTGTGTTGACTCTATTGAGAATAAGGAACAACAATATAACCAATTAAGCCATATTTCTCAATAAGACTTTAGACATACCTTTTTGTTATAGTGTATAAATTTAGAATTGATGTGTGATGATATTAGATAATATATCTTGAAATATATATATATATATATATATTGTTATAGCAAACACCAACAAATACTAAAATAAACAAAAACATATCTACACAACACACAGAGATTAATGAGGTTTACACACCGATATGATGTGTTACGTACTCGAAGAAGAAAAAGTTTCACTACGTAAAAGAGAGATTACACTCAAACAATGACAAAAAAAACTCACCCTGAAACCCTACCTTGAAAAACCCCCAAATTATTACTGCTTGCTCAATAAGACGATAGTACATTATATACTCCTCCAAGTCGCGGGACAATCCATCGGGCTGCTATCGATCGAGTCATTCATCAAAACGAATCAAAAAATTCGAGACAAACTTAACATATATGCTTTAATGTTGAATGTAATAATGGTTTCAACCGCTAGATGCATATATTCATGTAATAATTCCTTAATTTTATAAATAGAATATCATTTTTTTTTCTTTTTTTTAAAATCTACTCATTTAAAGCCTTTAATGTCCATCTTCCATTTTTTTCCAGTCACTGTATTAATAGAATTCATGGCTACATGGCAAATTAAGTCATTAATCATTTCGCTCATTTCCTTTGCAACAGATGAAATTCAAAATAAAGAGTAGATAATTACTTAAGATAAAATCATCATTATATAATCCGACATAACATATGATCGTGGTCCCCAAATATTATTGATTCTTCTATATGTATTTCGTTTTCCTCAGTTGACGTTTGAAGAAGACATGGGATCCGCTGGTGTGGCCTCTACTCCACTCAAGTTGGAAAGTGGGTAGTAATTATGGGACCATTACTGCTACCACCACTACTACCTCCACCACCGCCCCCTCTTCGTCATGATGTCATGGAGAGGGCAACTGGGCAGCAACGGACCAAACCAGACGCAGACTTTAATGAAGCAGTGAACAATGAGCACTGGTGGTCAAAGAGTAATGAACACAACAATGCATATAAGAAAAACTATGTATGGTGATGGGACCACTACAATGACTGATTGATACAAGTGGAAGAGGGGTGGTGCAAGAAGATTAAATGAAACAATTGGGCCAACCATGCTCAACTACCATCATTCATGGACTACTCTCATAGAACATACATCTCTTTCATGTCCATAGATTGCACCACCACTTTGACATACCAGAAAACCTGCAGATAAGAATTTAAAATGAAAAAAATGGGAAGAAAATGAGAAGGGAAAGCAAAAAAAAAAAAAAAAGCCCTAAGATGTACCACAACATAACCCTTTGGATCAAGGAGAGAATGACCTAGCTGAGAGGGTTGTTTCATATTTGTCCATACCTATATAAATTTTAGAGCAAGCAGAGAAACAGATGGGAGAGGAGAATGCATTAAAGTTGGAAGAAAGTAGGTTATGGGTTAAGTTTTGTTTTGTTACCTCCTAATTACCACCTTGATTGAGAAAAATAGAATGAAAGCGGTGAAAAGGGGAGCCATACTGAAACATAATCACAAAGGTTTTACAAAGAGAAACCAACAGAGCTCGGTTGGCAGGATGCCCACCTCCATTGTAGCTATCGAGAGAGAGAGAGAGAGAGAGAGAGAGAGAGAGAGAGAGTTATTCATCTTGAGGTGGAGGTGGACAGAATGCCAATAAACTCTGTAAGAAACACTTTGTTAAACCCAAATGAAATATGAAGAGCTCAACAAACACCACATGAAAATCCAGTTCTCTTGCCTTCATTCCCACCGCAGGACAACGTATATAAATAGAAATAGGGGGCCATATATATATAAATATATAAACATGAGAGAAAAAGAGAGAGAGAGAGAGAATAAATCTGATCAGAAAGATAGAGTGGGGGCTCTCTCTAGTAATGGGTGTAGTAAATGTCTGAGAGAGAGAGAGAGAGAGAGAGAGAGAGAGAGAGAGACCTGAGTGGGTTGAAACTTGCACGCTTGCAAAGTGCAGAGAGACGAGACGAGACGAGAACTGAAATGGAGTGGGAGTGACAAGGCAACATCTATCCATAATAAGTAAGAGAGAGAGAGAGAGTAATAAGTAATTATACTGAGAGTTGCGATAATAATCATAATAGTAAGAATCAGAATTCAGATGGGATTGTTCTTTCTCCCTACAATTGAATGCTTGCTTCTCCCCCTCCCCCTTTCACTCTCATGACTGATGCCTAAGCTCCAATCAATCATATTGTGGAATATTCTGGACCATTAGATTGATGGGAAAGCGTAATTTATCAAGGGATATGATAGTGATCAAGATTCAAGATGAGTGAGTGAGACTAGGGGTGTCAACTCTGAACCTGTATCCATAGGTTCGATCGAGTCCGATACATTTATAGTTTGACACGTTTATTAAATGAGCATTCAGTTCAAGATGCATGTAGTTAACCTATCGGGTGTTCATTTAGACTTAAATAGATCCGTGGCTTGATTAAGGTAACCAGATTAAAACCCGAAATCGATGATTTGATTACAAACTATACCATGCCTCAAAAGCATGACCTATTTACTTAAACGAACATTCATTATTTCAAGTTTTTAAATAATTAAACCCGACTAAGTCCAACCTAGGTTAATCCAACCCGAACGATCGACACCCCTAAGTGACAGTGTGAAAGGGACATGCCCACATTTAAAAGTCTCTCGTGTATCCGACCGAGTGACTTTAAAATCTTCTTTTTAGTCTCGAGAAACTCAAGAGTATCGTCAGTCGGCGATGCAATCGATGTTGGCCGAAATTCTGCGTTTCCCATGGGATTCTCTCTCTCTCTCTCTCTCTCTCCCTCTCCCTCTCCCTCTCTCCCTCTCTCGGACCCACCCACCCACTGTCACCCTCAACCCCTCACACCCCCGGGGGCGGGTGGCCGCGGGTCTATCAGCTGGTCCTTCCCCAAGAGTCTTACGTGATATTGACTGATTGTTTTCTCTCAATAGTGGTCTGGAAAGATGGCTATGAATGAAGTGTTGAAATTATTATTACAGATCACTAGGACCATGTTGGTGAGGCAATTTCTGAACCCTTATAATTTTTTATTTTGTTTTATTGGGTAAGGCTTTGGCAATCGTTTTTTTTGGGTAAAAAGGCTTTGGCAATGCACAGTGGAATGCTTGAATCAATCTCTGAATTTTTCGATTGTCTGATAGTGAAAACTGATTGTGAGAGCTTAGGAAGAAGCACATGCAGTTGCCTCACTTCTCAGTCAGCTGATGATTTGTTGGATTTATTTTTGTTGTGTCAACGTTTTAAAATAACTCTCGTACGGTGGAGGGGTGTGGATATATATATATGTAGTCATTTATATATTTGTATAAGAACACTTATATCCGTTAAAACACATTTGTTTATATACAGATATACCTATATGGCTATATGTGAAATGGTACGTTGATTATATATTCTAAGACAATCTTAAAATTTGACCAAGGATATTAACATGTGATTTTCTGTTCTCCCTTACTCTATGTTCTGCTCTTCTAAATATCTTTATATATCTAATGTTCTATGTCTCATAATGAGTATAGTCTTTGGATTTTCTTGTGTAATCACATATTGGAGTATATCTTATGTGATTGGGAGTTGGTTTATCTTTGAGGTATAAATGTAATGGCCAACCTAATTGCACAAATGAGGAACATTTAAAAACATTAAAGATAGTATCATTTTGATATGAGTCGACTCTAATTCCATGTATTCCTGATTCATGCAGAAGGATTACTATGGTGCTATGAATTCTTATCATTACTTCAAGTTCGAATAATATGGTAGGTTGAGGTTGACTAAAAATCCCACTTCAGTGACTAAAAAGATAAATTCCCACAATAACTACATTCAAATCCATTTGCCCTATCAATCATCTTATAAGTTAGGCACAGACTTTTGGTTGGAAAAAAAAAATTTTTTCTTAGACTAAACCTAACTGTCTAGCTGCTTGCCATTGAGCTAGAAGCTCATTTTGATGAAAGAAAAACAACCAACTTGAAATTGTAAATCCCAACCGTTTCAAATCCACACCATACAATAGAACGACTTCAATAATCCTCAGTCAAAGTGAGGGTGCAATAGTAGTCGTACTATCAGGTATCCACGAAAAAACCCAAGATGGAGCTTAGTTGGCAAACACATCTTAAGAAGCAAAGGATCTGAATTTTTCTCTTCTTCGACCATCCAAGTCACAAGCATTCGAATTGGACCAATACCGAATCAATCAATGTTGACCAATCTCATCCGACTCCTCAAATCATTCATTACATTTTTTTTTTTTATTTGCAATTGATGAGAAACTACACTCCATTCATCGTCAAATTTAGATCCTCCATTTAGGCCTTATTTATTTGACGGAGAAAACTCTAAAAAAAATTAACAGGAATGAAAAATTGTACTAATTATCTACAAACTATCATAAATTCTTATAAAATATTAACGTAGAACATATTAATAATTAAGTATGGTGAAAAAATTATTAAAAAATATCTTTTAAATGTTAACGTAGACCACGTTCCCCGACATAAAATATTTTCCAAACATAAAATATGAAGAATGTGGAAAAGTGATCCGCCTACTGGGCATTGTGAGGATTTCCTATCATAATCAAAATCAAAATCAAAATCCAAAATATTCGTATAAAAAGTAGAAACTAAAAAGTTCGGCTACTTTCCTCGCACTTGTATGCAGCCTTTTAGGAATAGATTTTTAATTTGATTATATAGATTTCATTTTTTTATCTCCCATCTATTTTGTCATATAGCTGTTTGGGGCGATGATGATGATAAGTGGCACAGATGGGACTAGTGAGACTACTGCTGCTAATTGCACTGTTCTCTATGCATTGAAAATCGTCAAATCTTTCATTATTGTGAGCTCTTGTGCATCAACTGTTTTTTTTTTCATCCCAGAATCCCAAACTCTCTCTCTCTCTCTCTCTCTCTCTCTCTCTCTCGATTGTTCTCGTAAAGCCTAATTAAAAAGTAAAAAAGTAATAGACATCATCCCATTAATATATAGACTATCCCTTCATATATATTTCAATGGTTTAATATGCTCATGATCAATGATGATGATATATGCGTATAAGCAAGAACAACCATGAATCGGTCGAGTCTGGTTGGTTAGTTGGGTGATTTAAAGCTCTATCATACCTACTAGATAGCATTGAGAAATGAAGTGGCTGAAGTGATGGAAGGACAAAGAAAGAGAGAGAGAGAGAGAGAGGAGTGGGATGGGGAAGGCGGCAAGCTAGGGGAGGGCAGAGGGCAGAGGGCAGAGGGCAGTGGGCAGTGGGCAGTGGGCAGTGTGGGGAGGCGTTAGGCGTTGACAAGGAAAAGACTGAAATTTCTTTGGTAGAACTCTTTACCCTATTTCACCTTTCGTAATCATTGGCATGTGGTTATTTTAATCTCCAACAAACTTTTTACCAGTCAGTCTAACAACTGACCACGGTAATACATTTTCTATATGGGAATTAGAAGCACATCAACTTTATTAGAAGGTTGGGCACACCACTGTATACCACTGCAAACTCTCTCTTTTCCCCTTCGAAATGACTCCCTTGGCCATCTTGTATGATCCCTGTCTCATGCCCTCGTTGGTGTCGCGTGGGTGGTGTGCCTATCCCTTTCCCACTTTATTAATACAAAGATCCTTGATACTATACAACTCTCTATGTAGCTATTATGGAACATCATTTGTGCCAGACTGCATATCTGTGACCACTAGTTGCTAGTGTCCACTCTCTACCAGCTGGGCACCAAGAACCATCGCCTATCTTCATGCAAACTTTATCACCAATGATGGCCGAGTAGAGATTGGGTTGGGCCTCCAGAATCCTTATTGAAGATCGGCTTTGAATGCCTTGACATCTCCTAATATCCATCTGCAGAATATTCAAGGAGATCAGTTAGTAAACTTCAGCTCAAAATGATGACTTGTGAGTGGATATGTTCAGTTAGAATACCAGCTTCACGATTTGGTTGTGTATGGAGTCACCCCAATCATAGAAGTGGTCATAAAAGACCATGGGTAATCCTGGATGTGTCAGAATGTATGCATAACCCTGCACAATTTTGTGGCAACACAAACCATGGGAAAATTTAAAGAATACCATGAGAAACTGAAAAAAAAAATGATAAAGATCTTATAACAGTAGTAATATATCAGTCAATACATTATCTTCAAAGATCCAAATCATAATATTCTACAGCTAACCAATGCATTAGTGTTATATAACGGTGCCTTATAATTGATATCCTAGAATGGTCACAAATAATGGTCTAAATCTATAATATGCACTAGTTCTGTAATCTGTACTGCTAAATTGGCTGGTTATCACTCACAAACAACAGCAAACTGAGCCTTATCTCAACTAAATGGGTTTGGCTACATGGATTAAAGCAACACACAAAAGGGAAAACTGAGGTAACAATATAATATGAGAAATCAAATCAAATCAAATAAAAGTAAGAAGAAAGAGGCACAACCTAGCAAGTCAAGAGAATCTCATCTAAATGAGGTCGGAACATAGATCCTTGGCCTCCAATAGGCTCTATCCGAGGTCTTACTTAGGACAAGACCTAGACTATGCATGCCATTTCTCACAACTTCTCCTATAGTTATTTTAGGCCTACCCCTAGCTCTTTTAGCTCCTTCAATCAGAATCAAATCACTCCTCCTTACTACGGCGTTTCTAGGCTTCCATTGAACATGGCCATTCCACCTCAAACGACTTTCTCGGATCCACAACAAAACGTTCATTTTTTACTTTATCATTCCTAGTTTTGCCACACATCCATTTTAACATCCTCATCTATGTAACGCATGGCTTCTCTATATGGCACTTCTTAACTGAATGAAACCCCCTAAGACTTACATATTAGTTAGTCAGGTGTCAGTGGCATAATCTTTATTGCATTTGTATGGGCTCTACTCCCTACCATCAACGTAATTGAATTACATGTACTCGGTACTGGACATAGATTGGTGGGATCATTCAACCAAATACAATATTGGGCTCTCCCTAGACACCAAATGGTTCAATTTGGGATAAGTATCCCATCCGCATCTAAAACACAAATTGTCATCTGTTACAGGCATTATTCCCACAAATCTGAAACCAGGGAACAGCAATGATAAAAAAGGATAACAGCATACAACTTAACTTATTTTATTCTTTTTAAATGTTAGCAGAACTAAGTCTCTAGGGGTTTCAAATCATAGACTTGGGTTGCAAAACTGGCCGAATACTTTAAGATGACAACCAAGCCAAGAAACGTATCTTGGGTTTTGGTACAAGGATTCAGAATTCAACTTCATCAGCCAACAATTTAACCACTGGTATGTTTTCTCATCTCCCTTGTAACATTAAGTGGTTTCCTCATCTCCCTTGTAACATCAAATCTCAACCACCCCTCTTCTCATATTTCTATATAATCCTTTCCCATGACAATTAATTATAAGTAGTAGAATCAAACAAGGGACTAAGGAGCCGGACTTTGTGAAACCTAAAGAACTGAGACTCAACAATTAAGGCCTATGTATTGCAATTTTAAAATAAGTAATAAATCGATTCTCCTTGATTATAATTATGGTTATAACAGGAATCAACCATCTCATTTTCATTAGTACCTATGTTGCACGTGCAGATTCATGTATTCAAAACCAACAGTGTGTGGAAGTCATGTTCGGCAAATCCCAAAAATGAATTTCAAGTTTTTTTTTTTTTTTTTTTTTTTTTGGGGAGGGGGGGGGGGGGTGGGGGGGGCGTGGGGTGTGTTGGAAACAGCTTCTCCTACGAAGCAGGTGGTAAGGATAACTTTTTTTTTTTTTCCTTCATTAGTAGCTACAAATACATGTATTAAAAACCAACAGAGTGTGTGGAAGTCATATTTGGAAAATCCCAAAAATGAATTTCAAGGATACTTTGGTGAGTTGGAAACAGTGCAGGAGGTAACACTGCGCACATTTGTTCCTCCCAGACCTGCAGTAGCGGGAGCCTCGTGCACTGGGTTGCTCTCTTTTTTTTTCTTTTTTTTGGTGAGGGCTGTGGGGAAGAGGACCAAAATATGAACACTCTGATGATAAATACTCCTTCCCACAATGACCATCCTCTTTAAAAAATCTAAAATTTTAGGGTGTCAAGGGGAAAAGAGGATGAGCAACATACAGGAGAAAAGAAGAAAAGGAGAGTAACAGCACATCAACAGAAAATCAAACAGAGGAAACAGCCCTTACAGAGGAAAAACAGAGCAACCCTAATAAAAACCAAGATGCAGGGCCCCAGGCCCTACCACAACCCACAATGAAAGGACAGAAGCTCCAGCAGAACCAGAAGTGTAATTCATGTAAGTATTTCTATTTTAAATTTTTTTCCAAGTGATAGGTTTCAAGAAATGATGCATACAAAAACAGACATAATTCATGTGCAATCTATTAAAGAAAAGGTGAAAACAGAAAACAATACAGAACCAAGGAAGCACTGAACCCTGAGGAACTCATCCAAGAGAATAATCAAAGTAACAGTAATTCTTGCACACTCTAAGTGCGAGAAGTTCTAAATTAAAAGTTGGATTAGTAGATTAGTAAACATAAACTTTTATGCTCAGCAAGAATTATATATAACAATAATTCATGAATAGCACAGGACCATAGACAGATGTAATGAACTAGACAAACAGGTCTATGTTAACTAGAGGTTGTCTGCAAAAGCAAAAGTACATACCTCTATAAGGTGACTAGATGGGAAGGGCCAATGAGCCTGTAAGAATGAAGCAACAATGGAGTTAGCAAAGAAAGTTTATACTCAAAGATTCAGTGATGACTTGAGGAATGTGTTACAAGAAAATATAAGTATGGGATTCAAAAGAGACAATATTTTGCAACAAGAGATCTCTGTATGAGGAACAACTGTCACAAGGACTGAGGGCAATTGTTCCATAGGATTGGTATAAGAGGGTCAAAAGGGTAACCTGTACCAACCCATCCCACCTAAAATGGGTTGGGTTGGTAGGCCTATCAGGTTTCGATTGGATTTTGGGTTTCATTTGATGGTTCAGGTTATGCCAAATAATGGGTATCATTAATATTAAGCACTTGTAACTCATACATCTACAACCTTTCTACAATTTATAAATTTCCCTATTGAATTTCTCAACATTATCTCCAGTCCCCAGCCAACCCAATCATGATCATGCCCCATCAAGATCAGTCAGATTCAGGTTAAGCTCAAAATCTGACATGTTGTCACGACAAACAGTCTGAGCTCTATAGATCAGAAAGGGTTTCGTCTCCACCATCAAAATGGGCAGAGCCTAGGTAACTGGGACCAGCAGTGCATAGTCCAAGAGCCTTTTGGTCTGCATGACGAAGTCACAAGAAATTAAGAATTTTAAAGATAAAACTAAATGTAAGAGATGCTTTTCCTTGATATGTTGTCCGGCCTAAATGATCTTTGATCATGTACAGTAATGACCTATGATTGGGCTGTTTGGATGAACAAATTATTTCAATGCTCTGAGCAACTGTCTCACAGTTCATAGCAACACTGTACCATCAATTAGGAGATCTTCTAGTTTGGAAAAAAAAAATTAATCAGACGGTACCAACCATATGATCATATAGAGTTTTACCTGAATAAATGTTCCACCTCCCCTCTACGCCACCCCACCCCCCCTTTTCTTCTCTTTCTTATGGCAATAGAAGGATCAGTAAGGTTTATGCAATCAAGTCAATTTTTGTTGCCACAACATAATTCTAAGATGCAATCAACAGAGCACCAAACAGACTGCATGTGTTTTACAACAGCCTGCATGCGTCAGAGGCAAAGAAGATGGCTTTCCCCCATTGTTTTGGCCTTATGCCATGAAGATGATCAAAATCCACGAAGTACCTGTGTTGACCCAGTGTCATGGTTATCAATGAACGTCACAGCCCTTGAAGGCCACCATCCCATTACACCAGATGGCTTTCCTTGAGGATCACGCAAACGCCATAGTTCTCCTTTAACTGCTTCCTGCATAGTGAGAGATATCTTAGGTTCATGTCCCCCCCCCCCTCTTAAAGAATCCATACTTTTAGAAGCTAGGTAAAGATTACTCTCAAGAAGGTAAGCACAAGTCCATTGCTATATATATATATATATATCAAATCTTCAATCAGATACCTGAAGAATCCCCTTTGTTGTGAAGTCAAACGCAGCAGAAAGCTGTCCAGTGCCATCAATCCAATTTATAATCCGTTGCCTGTGACTGTCTGCATGTGGGATTACACCACTATCAGAGAAGAGAATAGGCATAGATAATTAGATACAAATGCACATACAGAATTTATCCAGTCTATGAAATTAGAAAATCCATATAAGATAAGGCAAATCTAAAAGTATTTTGACCCACCACATTCACAGACTTTTATGCACACAAACCTTATGTAGAAATATAGACATGGGAATCTCATATGGATTGATGTGACCGTCCCTCCATAAGTATACAAAACTACTCAAGTGAAAGCAAAAACTAGTAAAATCATATGGGGAAAAAAAAAAACCAAGGCCTATCCACCAATGATGGTGAATATAAGACACCTTAAATGCAAGCAAAAACAGTTTAATAGAATATGCAAAAATTGAATTAGTAGCATAAATCTTTTGTACACATTAGAAGCAAAAGATAGACATGTATGTGTGGGTCGTACATCAACAAGGTCATCTAGAAATGTACCTTGCTCATATGGGCATGCAAAGCATTGCACCATTATTTGCTCATCTTTTCAGGTGAGAATAGGCAAGCAGATCACGGATGGGTTCGAAGATATGAGCAGATTCTCTAACATCTGGTTAACCAATACAGTCTACAAACAACAACATAGAGCGACCACCTGAAAGACTATAGGAGATCGTAAAGGCCAAAAGTCAACCAGTTGGTTGATCATCAAAATGAATTCTATGAATTTTCTTTGCACTGGGCATCATTACTAGCTGAGCACACAAGTGACTGCATTAAAGTGGCCTCTACCTTATACTAAAATTGCGGTCATTATTCACCCCAAAAAAAAAAAAAAAAAAAAAAAAATTTCGGCAGAAAAGAAAAAAAGGTGGTGACGGATAAAGTTAGTTAAAATCTAGGGTGCCCCCTATTGGAAGCTTGTATCATACCAATTTACTTTCTTCTTTGTGGGGAACATTATGCTAGTTAATCATTTGTACAGCATTAGTCTGCCATTAATGGGACCTACCCATGGTTTACTGGCTACTACGACATATAATCTAAGTTCAACTGTAAAGTTACATTTACCAATTGAAACCAACTTGAACTTCCCTGCTTTATCTTTAATAAAAATATAGTAGATTGTTAGATCTGATACTTAAAACCAACATAGCACAAACTGCAATAAGTTCCAATATCTTATGGTGAAGAGATCTCAGTCCTACAAGGGGTCATTTGAATAAATGAAAGCTTTTCTATTTTCCAATAAATAACTAACTCTTATTAAAACTAGGATACCTTGATTGTAGTCCAAGCGGTAACTTGGGGCACTGTAGCTGCAAGAATCCCAGTACTCCCCAACAGAAAATATTGGCCTTGCCCCCTCAATGTATTCCTTCACATACTTTGCCGCATAACTAATAATGAACATGGAATAAGACAAATCTTGAGCACACAATAAAAAACTGATTTCCAAATTAAGGAATGCAAAAAAAAAAAAAAAAAAAAAAAAAAAAAAAAAGAAGAAGAAGAAGAAGAAGAAATTGAGACCACAAATTTACCCTCTTGCAAAGTCGAAACGAAAATCTTGGAAGCCAACACTATTGCAAAGCCAATGGAGCCATCCAATGATGTCTTTTCTAACAAAATGTTGGGTGTGGTCTATGTTAGGAACACCATGGAAGTTGTCTCCAGTGCTTCGGTTACCCTGGAAGAGCATTTAACAGTATTGAAATAACCAAGCAGTATCATGAATATCCATATGTATAGGTTAAACCCATGTAAATGTCAGTGAAATTTCAAATTTACAGATGGCAACATTATGCATACAGGCAGATTTAATTCTTCAATGACCAGATGTTCTTCACTTCTACACCCAAAGTCACCAAAGTAAAAAATAAATAAATAAATAAAAGAAGGAACAATAGGGAAAAGAAGAAAGTAAGGAATGTCATGCGTCTGTTTCTTCTTATATAAAATACAAGAGTATTACATCATGAAGACCAATAGATTCAACAGCTAATTAAAGACACATTTACCATATCCACAGAAAATGCAGTGGCTATTCATTAATAGCCATGTCAAGATATTAGTTTAAACTTTTTAAAAGTGTGAGGATACAATAAATTGTAATGCTTCCATAATAGATAGTAACTGGTAATACTTTGTCAACCATCTAGTTTGAGACATAAAGTACAATAACAACCATTCTGAGTCCAGTTGAAATGGAAATTCCCATTATGCATTTTTTTTTTTTTTGGATGAATAAACATAAATTATTACCAACAGAGAGGAAGAATGAAAATACAAGGGGAAGAGGGATCGGGATTGCGTTGCGGGGGAGGGCATTAAGCAACAAAGAGCAAACCCCACAGGGAGCAAAACAAAGGCAACAAAATCAAACCATCAGCAGCTGAAGGAGCCTAAATTAAACCAGCAGCCTGGGAAGGGAAAAGAAAGGGGGGGGGGGGGGGGGGGAGGGGAACTCAAGTATGGGGGATGGTATCAATGGGAAGATTCCAGGAGGCAAGGATAAGCCTATTTCTAAGGGAGTTAGGGACGGGATGGAGGGGGAGGGGTTGGATTTTGGAGGAAACATCAAAGAAGATGGCAATCCAAATCCTATCCGAAGAGCGGGAGTTGGATGACCATCTACGGATGTTACGCTCCATCCAAAGGTGATTGATGGCAGCAGAGAAGGCAAGTTTTTCAATGATATTACAGACGGACGAGCCCGCAAATGTCATATCGATCCAAATCCATTCCCAATCAAAGGGGAGAATAGGTCTCCTAGAGGGCCAGCAACAAGATAGGATAGTTTTCCAGACCAAGGAGGAGAAGGGGCAGTGGAAGAAAAGATCGAAGATATCTTCCGAGCCAAGAGGGTAGAGACAGCAGGATAAGTTAACTGGGATGTGACGGTGAATGAGGAAGGATTGGGTTGGGATGCAATCGGAGAGACATCTCCAAACAGTGAAACTATGTCGGGGAATGTGGCCCTTGAACCAGACGAGATTTCGCCAAGGAACAATAGGGCCATAGGATCTAACAAAGGACCAAGCAGAGGCGGAGGTGAACAACCCAGTGGAAGAGGGGAGCCAAACGCATTTGTCTCTACCTCGGTGACCAGGGGGAATGGGAGGGAGGGAGGGAGGGAGGGAGGACCAGAGATCCGCAAGAGGGGGGAGAGGGGGGGACCACCCAAGGGGGGAGATAATAGAGGAGACAAGGGAGGATTTAGGAGACCAGAGGAATAGATGGTCCTAGAAGTGACTAGAGAGGAGAGAATACCAGAAGGGTGCCAGGGGTCCATCCAAAGGGAGGTGGATTGGCCATTGCCAATAGAGAAGGAAATGGCATTAAGGGCCAGAGGTCTGAAACTGAGAGGAGAGAATTCCCTTTATGCATTACTTGGGGGAATTCCTAGTGTTGGATATTCTGGACACTATATACAACCAATTTCTCTAGATGATCTTTCCAAGCCAACTTCAGACTAGTTCCTATATGGTCACTTGCACAGCTACTTGAATGGTCTAATCATTTGAAGATTGTGGATTCTGTTTCAATTTGATGGAACTGCTGTGACTATCCTCATAGATTAAAAAAATATATATATTTATATATATATATATATATATATTAAATTGAAGGCAAAGTTGATGGATTCAACTAGGTAGAAGTTTTGGATGATAAACAATAGAAGAGTCTGAACTACTGAATGGCATAGAAGATTTGCACTTGAAGGAGGAGAAGAATGGTGCAATGGAAGACAAAAGATTACTAGGCAAGCTCTAAAAGAACCTGAAATGGTAGTTCTGATGGAAGAGATAGGTTCAAAAGAGAAACCCAGTGTTAGTTGACTTAAGTAGGTGATAATAATATCACCTTCTTCCATAAGATGGACCCCAGCCAAAGAGAATCAATTGTAAGCAAAAGTGATGAGTTCTGGTTAGAATACAAGAATGAGATCTCAGAAGTTGCAGTTCAGTTCCATGAAGGTCTTTACAATGAATCTTTTGCCAACCATCAAAGATGGATGGTCTTTTATTTGACTTCATTACAGATGATCATAGAGGTTGAACTGAATACGGCAGATAGTGAGCCAGTAAGGAATCTTATTCTAGTTCTTGATGAGTTTTCACATGCTATAGCATTCTGGGATATGTATCAGCAGATCTGATCCTGATCTTTCAACAATTCTTCGAAATCACTACTTTGCAGTATGCCACTAATTTGATTTTTTTTCTCACTTATTCTGAAGAAAGAAGGTGCTAGGTGAAAGATTACCAGTTTACATGCTTGATAAGAATCGCATTGGATCTTCTCTAAGGTGCTTGTCTCTAGAATGTCTTGTGACCTCTCTCAGTCCAAGGAGCATTTCTAAAAGAAAGGCAAAGAATGACTAGCATTCCTATAGGTAATAAAACTATAAAATTTGAAGAAGTATGGTGCCTTCCTTGTCAAACAAACAACAACATCCAAAAACCTTATCCCAACATGATGGGGTCGGCTACATGGAGATTCCAAGCAAGGACGAGTGCAAGGATCCATGCAAAGGATTAACGGGCATAAGATCATGTCAATTGGGATTTCTAAAACTACATGATGAGAAGAATGAGGTTTTGGATTAAATGGCAAGAGTGAGGAAGCCTTGCAAATATTCAGCCTACTTTTCTTTTGTTCCCTTGAATGTAGTTTCAATAGATTATGTTAGAGGCTGTAGAGGAATGCTGTTTGGCTTTTCTCTTCATATTTTTTATATAACCTAGGCAAAGCAATCGTCAAGTGGGAGACGTATGCTGCACCTTTTTTTTTCTTTTAATTGCGCGTGTATGTGTGCACACACCCCCACTTATGGACATCTGATATTCTAATTTACTAACTTCCAATGACAGTTTGATTTGTTCTGTTGTTTCACATGGCCAGATAAGAGCAAGAATGACTCTAGGAAATTTTTTTTTTCCTCTAGATAGTGTCAAGTTATGCACTTCCAGGCAAAGTTCTAATCTCGGTTTCAAGACCAGTTGTGGTAAGGCCTAAAACAGAGATATGGCAGGTTTCAACCGAAACCAGGTACTTTTTTTTTTTTATCTTACCCAGTAAAAAGATTCAAACTCCGTCTCGCCATAGATTGGCAACAATGTCTAACAAATATTAATTTGAACTCCATCCATCACATATTCACCCTATTTAAATAAAAAAAAAAAAAATGATGGCAGAAAATTATTGTTCAATAAATAATTAAAAACCTAAAAGATAATCCAACTCTATGAAACATAAATCGGGCCATTCTATCGAGCACATAAAAACTTGAAACAAATCTACCATGTCTATTAGTGTGGTTGATGTAGATGCAAATTATGGAAGGAAATATGAGAGGAAGAAGGGTCCAGCCAAGAAGCCAGCCGAACCCCTACTTGGTCCACTTGAGTGGCTAAATACAAATAAAGGTCAATTGGGCCCATCGGCAAGGGGAATAATTAGTAGTTGTTTTTAATTAATTAATGGGCCATTGGGCCCATCGAGTTGAGTAAGTGGTATGTCGAGTCCAAATTGTCTTTGGACTCTATTTGTTTTCCACATAGGTTTATTATTCCTAGTCCAATTTTGAATTCCTTTTTGTAGTAGGAGTGTCTAGTCCTATTGGGAAACTAGCTCCTAGCACTAGTTTAATTGCTATTCTGCCCTCCATAAAGAGAGGAGCCTATGTACTCATAATTGCATATTTGAATAAAAAATAATTACAGTCAATTGCTTAGAACAGCCGGGATAGCTGTGGGTGAAAAGCCCGGGCCGAGACAACCGCTCCTCCCCCACTTTTCCCTTTGTTTCTTCTTGTCTAAAGCTTTCTATTTAATCCTAAAGTTACTGCTGTTGAAGTATACGATTGTTGTGAGTATTTAGAAGTTCAAATCTGTCCAAGTTACAAACCAGGATTGATTCTCTCTCCTGAAGCCTGCGATTATTTCTCTTAGGTTAGAAAATCAAGAAAGCTTGTAACTTCACAACCAGCCGTTAGAATCCTCTCAACTTCGGGGGTTTTTGTACCCTCCCTATGGACTATCTACGCTCAAGAGTGCAACTCAATCGGACTCCTACAGACCTGGCCGCACTTCTCTCTCTCCAGCTCTATAGCAGATCTTTCTCTCTCCTATCGGGTTGGGTTTTGGGCTGGTTTTGCTCCTGCATTGGTATTGTATCCTTGGGGGTTTATTTAATGATCTTATTTCTTTGTTTCCTGCTCCTATTTGTATTGTTTGGGGTTATAAAACTGCTGGGGTAGTTTCTTGTAATCTACTCCTGCGTACTGCTGCCCACTCTAACACCTAACCAACTGTTGCCCAAACTAATGTTCAACCTGTTGTTAATTGCATTGGTAATGTTCCCAAAAGAATCACTATGCAACCTAGAAGGAATGCCCCAGTTCAGAATGATGAGTATGATGAATATGACAATCAGCTTTATCAGCCTGACAATACGTACAAGGTCAAGTTAGAATTGAAAGAGTACAATGGGAGGCACAATCCCCTCTACTACCAAGACTGGGTAACTTCCTTTGATGACTACTTCCGGTGGTACCGTATGCCTGAAGAAAGGAAAATCCAATTAGTTGTCACTAAGTTAACTAGTGGAGCTAAGGAGTGGTGGAGGAATTAACAGAATAGGTTGACCCGCAGTCGTCAAATGCCTCACAATTGAAAAGACTTGAAATTTATCCTTAACAATAGATTCTTACCACCCACCTACCGACGTCGGCTCTACGACATGCTGAATACTCTTAGGCAATGTACTATGACTGGAGGAGATTATATTGATCGTTTTAATAAACTGCTTTCACGAACAGGTGCCTATAAAGAAGAAAAAGAACTGCTCATATCCCGTTTCAAACTGAGGTTAAGATATGACATTCGAGAGTAGCTTGGTGTGATTGAGATACCCTCCTTAAGTACTTGTTTTGAAAAATCACTAAAAGCAGAGGATCTGATCAAAACAACCTCCAGAAGGTACATCTAGTCGACTGACAACAAAAAGCCTTATGTACCAACCAAACCCACTGGATTTCCTACCCGAGCTCCACAAGATACACAGGATAAAGGGAAGGCTCCAATGGGAAGGGAGAGTAGATCTGTGACATGCTTCAGTTGTGGAAAGACTGGACACACGGCAAAATTCTGCCCTAAAAGGGGACGATCCAACTTTGTCATCAATGCCATCGAATCCAATCCGGATTTACAAATCCATGAACCTCAGGATGATAATTGGATTGTTAATGTTGCAGTTGAAGGAGAGGAGGATGAACTGGAAGATGAGCTTGCACCAGAGAATGATGATCCTCATGCTTATGTCAATGTGGTTACAAGAATCCTAGTGTCTGAAACTAAGGGTAAAGACTGGAGGAGGCACAATATCTTCTACACCTTAATGTCTAGTGGACCTCACAAAGCTCAAGTGATTGTGGACAGTGGAAGTTGTGTGAATGTGATATCTCAGGCCTTCGTCATTGACGAAAAGATTAAGACTGAATCCCATCCATAGCCATACAAGGTATCTCTTCTAGACAACAACACCATGGCTGTAACTCAACAGAATTCAGTCCCATTGAAGGTCTCAGATTATGAAGAAAGTATATGGTGTGATATCATCCCTATGGTCCTCACTGATGTACTACTTGGAAGGCCTTGGTTATATGACAACAATGTGCTAGTGGGAGGTACTAAAAACCAATGCATCTTCGATCACAAAGGCAAACCATTTATTCTAAACCCACTCAACATACCTCAGGTAAAAGATAAGTTAAGGGCTACCCAACTAAGGAGACAACATGTCTTAAAGAATTTTGCTAAGACCTCTTCCAAAACAACCATTGAGCAAAAAAAGCAACTGTACAAAGAAAATTTCAGCAAGAAGAACACGGTGGAGAACAAGCTATGCGTGCTGCCCCATAGAGAATTCCTGACCATTAGTGAAGAAACCAGCCTAATCATAGCTCTTGTTACCAAGGCTGCTGAACCAATGATAGCGGTAAAACATCCCCCACAAATCAAACAATTACTTGCTGATTTTTCAGATTTGGTGCCAGAGGAATTGCCTGATAAACTACCACTGATGAGGGATATTCAGCATGCCATTGACCTCGTGCTAGGTCAATACTCCCTAATCTTCCCACTTACCGTCTCAGTCCTACAGAGCATGCCGAGCTCAAGAGACACGTGGATGATTTATTAAAGAAAGGGTTTGTTGAGAGCATGAGTCCATGTGCAGTACCAGCCTTATTGACACCAAAGAAAGACGAATCATGGCGTATGTGCATTGACAGCCAGGCCATTAACAAAATCACGGTAAAGTACAGATTTCCTCTTCCTCGTTTGGATGATATGCTTGACATGTTGACAGGAGCCTCCATCTTTTCAAAGATTGATCCATGGAGTGGCTACCATCAAATTTGAATCCGTCTAGGGGATGAATGGAAAACAGCCTTCAAAACAAAAGAAGGCATGTATGAGTGGAAGGTTATGCCTTTTGCCCTCACCAATGCACCTAGCACTTTCATGAGGGTGATGACATATGTACTACGACCTTTCATCGGAAAATTTCTCGTAGTGTACTTTGATGACATACTAATATACAGCAAAGCACAAAATGAACACTTGGAGCATCTGAGATGTGTCATGACTCATGAGAGTACTACGGGCAGAAAAGTCGTACATCAACTTAAAGAAATGTTCCTTTATACTGTCCAAGGTCATCTTTCTTGGTTTTATTGTGTTTTCACATGGCATAGAAGCTGATCCGGAGAAGGTAAAAAGTGTCGTTGATTGGCCTATTCCAAAGACCTTCACCGAGGTTCGTAGCTTTCACGGTCTTGATTCATTTTACCGACGATTCATCAGAAATTTCAGCGTAGTTGTAGCCCCAATTACAGAATGCACAAAAGGGAGAAAAGTCCCATTTCAATGGACTCCGGCAGCCACTAAAGCTTTCAACTTGATCAAACAAAATATGACAGAAGCACCAGTGCTTAGACTACCCAATTTTGATCTTATGTTTGAAGTGGCTACTGATGCATCCCATGTTGGGATAGGAGGAGTGCTTATACAAGAGGGCCATCCGATTGCCTTCTATAGTGAAAAGTTGAATGATACAAAAAGAAGGTATTCTACCTATGATTTAGAACTCTATGCCGTTGTTCAAATCCTCAAGCATTGGAGGCATTACTTAATTGGCAAAGAGTTCGTGCACTATTCGGATCATGAAGCACATAAATACTTGCACTCACAAAAGACCATTAGTGATCGGCACGCTAAATGGATCTCATACTTGCAAGGATACGTATTTGCTCTCAAGTACAAAGCTAGGAAGGAGAATCAAGTGGCTGATGCACTTAGTCGAAAGGTAATGATGATGAACACCTTCACAGTATAAAGTGTAGGAGTGAAACACATCAAAGAGGAATACATTAGTGATGCTGATTTTTCAGAAGTATTCAACAACCTACAAGGAGGAGAACGGGATGACAAATTTGCTATACATGATGGGTATCTTTTCAAAGGCACTCGTCTCTGCATCCCAAAAACCTCTTTGAGACATCACTTGATTCGAGAGCTACATGGAGGAGGAATGGGCGGACACTTTGGCAAGGACAAAACATACTCCATGATGAAAGACTTATACTTTTGGCCCCAACTCTTAAAGGATGTGCAACATGTGATACAAAGATGCCGCACTTGTCAACTTGCCAAAGGAGAAAAGAAGAATACAAGATTGTACACACCGCTGCCCGTTCCACAGACACCTTGGCAAGACATAAGCATGGACTTTGTCCTAGGCTTACCACCTACACGGGAAATGTATGATTCCATATTTGTGGAAGTAGATCGTTTCTCCAATATGGCACACGTTATCCCGTGCAAGAAGACTCTTGATGCAAGTCACTTGGCCAAACTCTTTTTCAAAGAGATAGTGCGCATACATGGTCTACCACAGACAATTGTTTCAGATAGGGATGTCAAGTTCATGAGCTACTTTTGTAAGACCCTATGGCTGAAAACATATACTAAACTCAAGTTCTCCACTGCATTCCATCCTCAGACAGACTGAAGTGCTAAACAAAAGTCTTGGCAACTTACTCCGATGTCTAGTCCGAGACTATGAAAATACATGGCCATCTATACTGGATATTGCTGAATTCTCCTATAATAGTTCCGTCAACCGCACCACAGGTCGTACACCATTTGAGATTGTCCTTGGATTGCAGCCTCAACGACCGGTTGACTTGGTACCTTTGCCACCTCAGGCCCGTATTAGTGTGGAAGCTGATGAGTTCCTTAGACACATCACTGAGGTACATGCAGATGTTTGTCGTCGCATCGCTGTTAGCAATGACAGATAACAAGCAACTGCCAATTGACATCGTCGCTACATGGAATTTTAACCTGGTGATGTAGTAATGGTTCGAATTCCACCTGAGAGGTTTCCTCCTGGTATAGTGCACAAGCTCCATCCTCGGAACATGGGTCCCTACAAGGTCTTGAAGCGCATTGGCACAAATGCTTACATGCTAGAGCTACCTCCTACTCTGAAGATCAACAATGTCTCCAATGTAGCGGATCTGACAATTTATTTGGGACACCATTCTGATGACGGTGACACTGAACACACCCCCAAACTTCCTCAATTTGCAAACCCTAAAGATGATGTCATCGAAGATGCTCTTGACAACAAGTTCACCACAATTCGTGGGGGCAAAGGGTACTACTCCTTCCTCATCAAATGGAAAGATCGACCACGAGAGGATTGTGCTTGGATCCATGCCAGTGACTTTCAATGCCTTGACACGGACCTCTATGAGCACTACATGTCCCTTACCCATTCATCGGAGTTGAATGATTCTAAGAAAAGGGGAGCTGATGTAGATGCACATTATGGAAGGAAATATGAGAGGAAGAAGGGTCCAACCTTAGTCCCCTGAATGGCTCGGGTCCAGCCAAGAAGCTAGCCAAACCCCTACTTGGTCCACTTGAGTGGCTAAGTACAAATAAAGGTTAATTGGGCCCATCGGCTAAGGGAATAATTAGTAGGTGTTTTTTATTAATTAGTGAGCCATTGGGCCCATTGAGTTGAGTAAGTGGTATGTCGAGTCCAAATTGTCCTAGGACTATTTGTTTTCCACATGGGTTTATTATTCCTAGTCTAATTTTGAATTCCTATTTGTAGTAGGAGTGTCTAGTCCTATTGGGAAACTAGCTCCTAGTACTAGTTTGATTACTATTCTGCCCTCTATAAATAGAGGAGCTTATGTACTCATAATTGCATATTTGAATAAAGAATAATTGCAGTCAATTGCTTAGAACAGTCGGGATAGCTGTGGGTGAGAAGCCCGGGATGAGACAGCTGCTCCTCTCCCACTTTTCCCTTTGTTTCTTCTTGTCTAAAGCTTTCTATTTTATCCTAAAGTTACTGTTGTTGAAGTATACAACTGTTGTGAGTATTTAGTCGTTTAGATCTGTCCAAGTTACAAACCAGAATTGATTCTCTCTCCTAAAACCTGCGATTATTTCTCCTAGGTCAGAAAATCAAGAAAGCTTGTAATTTCACAACCAGCCGTCAGAATCCTCTCAACTATGGGGGTTTTTGTACCCTCACTAGGGACTATCTACACCCAATAGTGCAGCTCAATCGGACTCCTATAGACCTGGCCGCACCTCTCTCTCTCCAGCTCTATAGCAAGTCTTTCTCTCTCCTATCGGGTTGGGTTTTGGGCTGATTTTGCTCCTGTATTGGTATTGTATCCTTGAGGGTTTATTTGATGGTCTTATTTCTTTGTTTCCTGCTCCTATTTGTATTGTTTGGGGTTATAAAACTGCTGGGGTAGTTTCTTGTAATCTACTCCTGCATTAGTGGTCATCCAACAAATTGGATTTGGGGAAAAAAAGTTATTACCTTCAAGCTCCAAGTAGACAACCCACACTCTATAAGGGTTGAATGTGTATGAGAATGCAAGAAAGAAGTGCTCAATGAAGAGTATTTTTTCGGCAAAAAATACAAGTTTTGGGCCAAAAAAAACACCTCCAAGGGGTCAAACCAGAAAAGCTTCTCCTTCTCTGTCAAAGCTTGTTGACACAGACAAGTTTCAATAGAGATTAGGGATTCTATACCTTCGGTTCAACCAAGTCTTGGTCAGAACCTATTGGAAGTATTTTTGGGCAAAAAACACCTCCAGAAGGTCGAAACCAGTGAAAATCCTCCTTCTTTATCAAAACTTGTTGAAATAGACATGTTTCGACAGAAATTGGGGATTCTATACCTTTGGTTCAACCAGGATTCAGTTGAAACCATGCGGAATCTGGGACGTTACAATTTCGACCCATGGTATCATCTCAGGTTGCTGCGAAAGCAGCGAAACAGATATGTCTTAGTTGAAACTTTAAGTTTGGACCAAGATTTAGAACAATGCTTCCAGGGTTATGGTGGCTGGATGAGAAGTTTTTCCTCCTTAATAAAATCTCCAAACTACTTATTGAAACTAAATAAAAAGAGAGTTATCATTTTAAAGTAAAATATCTCAAGCAATGCCTTCCTATATGCTGTTCAAAGAAATATAAGAATATCTACCAATGGTAAGTGAAAAACTTGAAAACCTCCAAAGCAAACTTCCAATACAAAAGTATGTAGATTTCTGTTTAAACATTCAGATATAATTTTCAGGTCTTCACAGTACCTTCAAGAATCTTTGTAGTTTAACTCTCATGAGAATGAAATATAAAAGTTTACATATTCTCATACTAGACAATTCAAAGGTGACAAAATATTGCAATATAACTAGACGATAATACTTACCGTTCCACCAGTACAAGATGTAACAGCTCTCTCATCCCATGATAGCGGAATTCCATCATAACGATTATACATCCCCCCATGCCCCTTGACAGTCCCAACTCGATGATTAATAACTATGTCAGCCATTGCTCTAACTTTGTACTGCGCCATTTTTTGAAGTAAAGCTTTCAATGCATGCTCAGATCCATACACAGAATTGAGTGAATAAAGGTTTTGTGGTAGATAGCCTATAAATAAAAACATGCAGATTAAAATTAAAAATAATAAAACAAGCAGGAAGCAGAAAACAGAACAATAACTCTATGGAATTGCTATTCTGCAAACCTTCTGGTGAAAAGGAATGAGTTGCAGGTGGCAGCCATGCTGATGTAAATCCAGATTTAGCAATATCAGGAACCTTTCTCTCTAAATTTCTCCACCAATCATGCTTATGAGACTCCCAGTTGAAAGCCTTATACCCCATATCTTAGTGAGAATTACAGACTTTCCAATGTATAGCAGGTAAGCAGTAAGAAGTAAGATATGCTATAAGACTGGTTAGTCGTAGACTGCATATGCTTCTAAATGCTTAGAGACCAAGTAATTTCCCATATTTTCTTCTAATCACATAGTTAAAGAGTTTCATAAATAAGGTACTTCAAACCAGTATGATTGAACAGGAATGCATTTTACTGGTCACTGTTAGGAGTTAAAATAATCTTAGCACGAGTCACCTGGAAAAACATTTCTCTTCCACTCCGTATCACTGCACCTGTAAATGGGTCAGAAAGCATACTGCAATTAGCAACCACAATATCTGTGATACATAAAGTAACTATAACATGATATCAAGGAAGTAGGAGAGCGAAGGATATTTCAGGAAGAATTACCTAGATCCGTCCCCTGAGCACTGTCATCATAACCCTGTATTATAAAACAAGGCAAGATTAAAGCAAGTGAGTGTAACAAGCGAATAACCCCTCACAATCATAACATATAACCAGCTAAGATATTCAAAGATGAAAAGATAATTTTTTAACACTAGAAATCGTTACGATAAAACATGCAAACAGGGACAAGAAATAGAACAAGAGGTAAGATCCATACATTGTTCAGGTTACCCATTTCAAATCAAGTTGAATTGTACAGAAATTAAATCTAGATGGAATGAGGTCCACAACAATGAAAAATCCCTGCATCCACAATTACCCTCACGTAAAAACTTCTTTCAGTGAATCCATACAAAACTCAAAAGTAGGTAACATAAAGAACAAAAGCTTTGGAAGAAAACAAGAAACTCTGACAAACAAATCATGGTCAAGGTAACCATGCTTTCATTAGGCTTGATTTGAGCCGTGAGGAGGGATAATGTGATCATTCCAGCCATTAGATAGATAGGAGATGCTTTCGTTTAGACCACATTGTCAAATTTCATGGATCACCACGAATATATCCTTCCCAATGTAATTTTAAGTGATCAAATATTGGCTTCTTTCGTCAAATGGAGCCAAAGAAAGAGTGTTGATCTACATGGCAAAGAACTTTCAGACTGAAGCTTACCATAAGTAGAGATTGATCTGGCCATTATATGCCACTCACCAGCCAGTTCTTTAGCCTGGTATGGGGTATCAAGACTAGAGTTTACCGACTTAAAGGACTGCCATATCCAAAAGTAACCCACTTCCAAGTGGCAAACCACTGACTCATCCTCTGAATAAATGATCTTCAGCCTGGGCTTACTCCTGAGACTGCGACTAGGGAGACTAAAAGAGTTGGAAATTTCTGTGGTTAAGACAATGATTTCATTCACGTATGAGTGTGGATTTATACATAGAGATAGAGATGATTTCTCCTTGATACAAGCTAACAGAATTCCTTGATAAGGAAACCATATATACAGCAATAACTAATAAGGATTGTACACATGTGACAGAATAAGAACCAACTCATACAAGATTTGGTCAACAAGGAGAGACCTTATCTTCTCCAGACTTGACGTGGCTAAGGTTGGTCCTTGGAGTAGAGTGTTCCCTATTGTTAGATCCTTTACAAGAAAAAGATTTGGGTGAAATTCAAAAACACAGCTGTTGTTCTCCTTAGTAAACTGAGAGACAGATAATAGATTATTTGCAATTTTAGGGACATGGAGAATATTATGCATCATCAAAGAATTAGGAAACTGATGGGAACTAATGTGTAATATTTGCAAACCTTTACCGTCACCAATCATAACACGATCTTGACCCAAATAGTCGGCATGAAGACATAATGGAGATGTCATTGGTGATATGGTGCATGGCGCCGGAGTCCTGTTACCATGTGGTAGATTCCGCATTGTAAGCGGCAAGCTGTTTTGAAGGTTGATGTCCTTGATATGCAAGATTGAGTCTATTGTAGCAATCAAGTGCTACATGACCTGGGTTGGAGCATATTTGACACACAGGGTGATTATCATTATGGCACCCTTGATTATGAAACCGTCCTTTGCTTCGGCCTCTGTCACGTGAAGAGTGATCAAATGACCTGTTATTAGATTTCCCATTGTTGGGACGGGTGGAGTTTCCTTGATAGTGTTGTCCTTTAGATCCATGAGACGATGGATTGCTCATGGTCAACAGAGCAATGGAGAACTGATCCGGCACCGATTGGAATTGATCAAGGTGGAGCTCATGATTGAGCAAGAGGCTATGGAGATCTTCAGCTGAGATGAGATCAGCTCTAGTCATGATTGCAGTAACGAAGGATTCATAATCCGAACCAAGACCGCCAAGAATATATAGAAGTAAATCATTTTTTGCTACAGGTTGTGACGCTACAGCAAGGGAATCAACAATAACTTTGGCACAGTTGAAGTAATCAGGGATAGAAAGTGACCCTTTCTTCATGGTTTGAAGTTGATATCTGAGCTGCATGATGCAAGCTTTGGACTGAGAGGAAAATAATCACTCTAAAGTGCTACATACAACTTTTGAAGTTTGCAAGCCGACCACACGAGCCATAACAGGTTCGGACAATGTGGCGTTGATCCAACTCAAGAGAATTTGATCAAGAAGAACCCATGCATCATATGCTGGGTTGGGAACCATGGTCGTTGGTTCGGCGGGCAGTGGATTCGTCGGCGTTGGGCAAGGAGGAGAGGCATCAACATATCCAATCATCTGAATGGCTGGTAGAATGGGAAGAAATTGAGATTTACATAGTAAATAGTTGTGACGATCAAGCTTAATCGAAAGCAAACTAGTGAAGTTGGAGAGAGGACTTAGTGTTGTTGCAAGGGAGGTGGGTGGGGCGGAAGGATTTGTGGTTGCAGAGGAAGACAACATATTTAAAAGAAAGAAGAAAACAAAGAGATGTTTGTCAATTAGGCTTTTGATACAATAAAAGACTTGGAAATTTCAGTGGTTAAGACATTGATTTCATTCACTTATGAGTGTGGATGTATACATAGAGATGGAGATGGTTTCTTCTTGATACAAGCTAACAGAATTCCTTGATAAGGAAACCATATATACAGCAATAACTAATAAGGAATGTACACATGTGACAGGATAAGAACCAACTCATACAAGATTTGGTCAACAAGGAGAGACCTTAACTTCTCCAGACTTGACGTGGCTAACAGAGACGAAGAATGGAATTGAAGGCATAGTCTCAAAGAACAGAATGGAACACCAACCATATAGAGACCTTAACAATCTAACAAGTCGGCACATCCTCTAATATTCTGGTGTTGCCAGAAGGTAACCCAACCTGGAACTCAACAAGACAGAATCTCACAAAGTCATATGACCAGGAACTTTATAGGTGAAGGGCTGTTGTCCCTCCTCCTCACTGCTGAACATCACTACCACAAACGCAACCTAAGAAACCCTCCAAAGCCACCAAATTTGCAGTTTTCTTTATGCAGAATAGTGCAGGAGCACATCATAATGGCAAGCACAGCTCAAACCTCCATTACTTCAACATTTAGAAACGAAACCCCAACCTCCACTCCCCCCAAAGGAGGGGGGAAAACCAGAAACACTGTAGTTATTTGTTTATATTCATTTTCATGAAAGTTGTTCTACAGTACTTTGTACAGGAAACAACAACAATATTAACTGTCTCTTATTAATAAACTTAAAAAGTGAGCTATCCACTAAGTTACCTAATCCCCTTCATGCATAAAAAAGCAAACCTGATTCCAAATACCAATATTGGCATGATAAAGCAAATAAAACTCGTTACACAAAAAGACAGCCAGAACAGATGTGCAGCCATTCAAGGAAAACAACAACGAGAAAACGAAGAAGAACGTAAATGATTTGAAGAAAAAAACCTCAGCAAGGTTCAACTGGGATGAAATGCAAGGAGAAGAGGCGAAGACGTCGGGATTGCAATCCTCCTCTTGCATCTTCGGCCGCTAAATAGCAAGAAAAGCTGAAAATTCGACCGAGCCCACCCAAGGGAATCAAGAACCTCATCCATCCATGAGACAGACAGCAATCCAATGCTCAAATTGATCACCATTCACCGCCTCAATTTCTCTCTCTGAATATTTTGGACATTGGATTGTGGTTTTGTTCCTTCTCTATTGTTCGTGGCAGAGAAGGATTCGAAGATGACGCATCCACGAAGCACCCACCGCCAATTTCGAATTTCCGTTTCAAATGGAAAGAAGAAAAAGGAAGAGGAGAAAAGTGGTGATAGTAAAGGATAGCTGGAAAGAGCATCAGCTTTTGATCTCTCAGTTTTTCTATTATACTCTTCCCGTATTGAAAGAAGAAAAGAAAGACGGTGAAAAATGGCGAAGAAAAGCTTGAAGGGCCACAAGCTTTTCCCCCCTCGAGCGGATCTCTCAGCTTTCGAATATTTCTCTCTGTGGCTTTCTGCTGATTCTCCAACCTTTTCTGCAGAGTCCATTTTTTCCGAATATCATATAGGTTCCAAAGTCAAAACATTATTATCATTTACACAATGTTATCGGATTTTGAACTGTTGGATCCGAATCCAATTTAATATAAGACTGGCAAAAAATGCTAATCCAATAGTTGAAAGCTGGACAACACCTACCCCTCCCGTTCAGAACCCCGCACTGAGTACAACCGGAATCGGGCATATTTTCGGTTCGGATTACATGTGACATAGCATTGTGGGTGTCAACCGATCGGGCTCGGTCAGCCGATTCAGGCCTAGCTGGGCTTGATAGGCTTTTTAGCTTGTGCCGTGACTTGTCTATTTAAGGGATGAGTTGCGTTTAATTTAATTCCGCACTTTAATTGGGCTTTTACTAATCGGCCAATCAGGTCTTAAGCGAAATAATGCATCATTAAAGCCTTCAACTTAAATGGATTTTAATTGTCTTAGATTTTTAATCATTTTATTAAATCATCAAAATTTTAGAAAACACTTATATGCAATTACATTCAATAATTGATAAATATATCAATATATATCTATGTTACCTTAAAAAAAATCAAAATATACCATATAAATGATCGGACTAGTAGTTTAGGAGTCGGGCTTGTAAATAGTTGGGCTAGTCAAACTCTCGTTGGGCTTACACAATGCACTTGGAATGATCGATTATAAACGAGCCGGTCTTGGTCAGGCTCAGTCAAGTCTACCGGGTTGAGCCTGAAATTGACACCCCTACATAACATCATATATAACAGTCCGATTTAAAAACCATAGAGTTCAATTACGAAAAAAAAAAAAAAAA
>NC_056559.1:13754662-13780086 GCF_013358625.1 Macadamia integrifolia | reverse complement strand
AAAAAGGCGGGGGGGTGGGGGGGCATACCTTGTACAGAAGGCTCCGCCAAGGTCTGGGGAGAGTTATACTGTCGCTGTCTTAACCCTACCTTACGGAGAGACTGTTTCCCAACTGCGATCACTAGGTCTCAATGGAGCTACTTACCATTGCGCCGAAGTCCACGAATACTATGTCATGTTCCATTTGGAGCTTGAATTATATATAAAAAATTAAAAAAATATATATTTTAAAAAGACAGAACATTACTAGACGAATGGAGTGGGTGGGAAACTTCAAATGAATAACTTTTGGGAGGGGGATCGATACACGAGATTGATATATTGGAATTTTACACACAAGCTTACTTTTCAGAGGTCTTGTGGAAGTATTATGCAATCATACTGTGGATATAAAGGAAAAGGATAACTAGCAGACTGAAAGTAGAAAACTAGCTATAAAGACTCATATGTAGAACCCATTTAAATGGGCGAGCCTGATCCCTGGTACCATCCTATGGTAAACACCTGATATATCACTGTCAACTAGGTAGTTGTTTGTTGCAGGGATATTTGTTTCCACAAGGTTGTAGAGATGGTTGTAGGCATTTGCTCAGTTGCAATCAAGCAACACCATGGGGTTTTGCTCTCTCAGCTCACTTCCTCTCTTTGGTATCATGTGATGCCTAGGAATCTTACACGCGTACTTTCAGTTGGTATAAACATCCGCGAGATCCCCTCTCTTACTACAATTTCGACAGAGAGATGAAAAGGAGTCTTTGGGAATCTCCACCTAGACAAGGGTCTGACACCCATAAATTTCCCCTCCTCTCATGGGAGAAAATGAACTAGAACAGAAAAACTCTGGTTACTTATAGGCTTAGGTAAATGTCAAGTTATAGACATTGAAATGTGTTAGACACCGAATCTGTTCCGCCAAAGTTGATTTTTCTAGACCAACATATGTTCCTACAAAGTTAATGAGGATCTACAATTAGAAGGTTAGGCAGGATATGTACAACTTGATGGAGGTCCAAAATGTTGAGACAATAGTTAGTAAAATATGAGTATTTTACGCGTATAGTACGTGCATCCAAACATTTAATTCAAAAGTTCATAATTTGGCATATCAATAAAAAAAAAAACCGTTTAATATGTGGATTTTAAGGATAACCGTATTATACATGAATAATACTCTTATAATACGATACATACTCAATAAAACTTTTGGGTTCCAAAAAAAAAAAAAAAAATGAGATTAATCCAAATGGGCCAAATCCCGATTCCCATCCCTTGTCTTCTATCAGGAACCCTAATTGATCGAAACTATAACATTTCTTCTTCCCTCATCTAAGTAAACCAAAAAAAGAAAGAACTCTTGCCCTAGTGACCCCTTCTCCATCTCCGTTCTGGGCGGCCAACGACCGAGGGCGATAGGTAAGACATCAATATCCCCTACTCTCATTCTCTTCTCTATTTCTCTTCCCATTGATTGTTGAAAACCCAATCAACCCTTTCTCTTCTCCGTTTCTCTTCCCATTGGTAGTTGAAAACCCAATCGAGGGTGATTATATCTGGAAATAATTTTTAACGAGAAGCAAGAAAGATTCAAAAGAGATGACTCACATGGACAAAGATGGCCAAAGACAAGATTTTCCAAAAGAGGTTGAAATGAAAATCTTTCTAGGAAATTTAACATACAATCGCTATTTAAATTGGTCTGACAATTATGTACAAACATAGTTGCAGTTAGACAATGTGAAGAATTAGAAAGAGGGAAATGACACGGGTGTTCTCCTCCCTTTGTTCTTACAATATTGCATCTGAAAAATCAAAGGAGTTGAGGGAGGAGGTTTTTGAGCCTTAATATTGATCTGTGACCGTTCTTAGATTGTACCCCCATGGAAATTTCAAGAAAATCCAAACTCATCTCTGGGGATGAACAATTGCAAACATTTATTTTCCATCTTCTTGAACCTTGTTTTCGTACCAAGAAGAAGAAGAGAACATGTAAAAGTTACGAGACGAGATGATGTTTGATTCTCCTCTTAGTTCTTTCTACCATATCCTTTTTAAGGGTTCGATGTAACTAATATTAAATGTGAAAATTCAAAAGAATGGGAAATGATTTCAAATTGGAGAATCAGACTGGATTTTAGTGTCCATCAAAGCATGGTAGATTATAATTTAGTTTCAAACAATCATTTTTAATCTCGAATTTTTGCTCCCAGATTTTTACAGAGCAACCATATTAAACACGTATTAAATGCGTACCGTATCATTGCCGTATGCGTTTTATTGCATCGGATTTTTTAAAACGTATTATTATTGTATGATCCATTTAATTGCCGTACGTATCCATTCCCATATTATTGCCGTCCCCAAACTTACTATGGTTGAGATTATCCCGATCAGAGGCCTATTGTGAAAGATTCTAAATGGCCGACCCTCGTTAGTGGACGAGATTCATTATTGCAATATAAATTTACTCTTTTTTTTTCTGTAGAATAGCAATATAATTTTACGATGATATGTGTTCACTCGAGAGAGAGAGAGGGAGAGAGAGAGAGAGAATCTTATACCTATTTAGAGTTTCAGTTAAATGAGAGGGAGGAAGCGGAGGATGCTTGGTCGTTCAATCATACCAATCCTCCTCCACCATCCTATGCTTGCTCTCTCTCTCTCCACTTTTTTTTTTTTTTTTTTTTAATCTTCACTAGGGTTTAATCAACCGTAGCAAATTCTTTTCCTCCAAATAGATGAGTGAAACAAAGGATTTGAACCCTAAGACTAAGTGAGTGAATGATACTAAGGCCCTTATTGGTAATAATTCTACACTCAATTCATTGATTCCGAGCGTAAGTATTTTTTATGATTTTGTGATTCCTGAGATCATAATCACCGATTGGTAAATAGTATCAGAAGTACTTTTAAAATCGACTCATAACAAAATCAACGATTTCGGTCAGAAGAAGAAGATCCACCTTAGCTCGGCTCGAAGATACTCCAATGACTGTTGCTCAAAGGTTTCTCCCAAACTCCTAACTTGTCTCCAGAAATTATTGAGGTTGAGAGATTTTTGAATGAGTTTTGTTTCAACAAATGTGTTTCAAATCATGTAAATCACCAAAAGGATGCTCTGCATTTCATGAGTTGAGAGCATATTTGGGGCCGGTTTGATTTATGGGAGTATGGAATCAGACCAGTGCAATCAACTGCAATTCCACTCCCGTTCTGCTTTAGTGAATAAAAAATCACCAGAATCATAAAATCATGAAAAATTTATGGCGCCACCCCCTTAGAGAATGCCACTATTATAGAAACAACTCTTGCATAATTCCAAATTACGCTCACACCCTCTACCATCAGTCTCTGTTAAGTGACGATTTTATCATTTTGACTAAAACACATGACCCTAAATCATATCCTCTTCTTCCTCTCTACATAAAGACAACTAACGAACAACCTAACCCTTCCTCACCCTCAGCTCGGCCGTTGCAAAACCTTTTGTCCCATCCACCACCGCTGCAACTGTAGACAAGTATTTTGGTTCTGCTACGGATTTCAAGAAAAAAATTGGAAACAATGAGGTTTCTGTTACCGATTTTGACTCCAATTCCAATTCCAATTCCAATCACCAAGAAAAAGCTTGCAACCACTGCCCTATCTTCTTCGGCCCATCTGGTGAATTACAAGAAAGTTCTGAAGGTTTTCTTTTGTTTGTATCTCTATTTTCTACATAGGGGGAGATTGGAGAGTGCTCTGCAAAATTTATGATAAAATGAATTTTGTGGTTATTGATGGAATTGTAGAGAGATATGGGTAACAAATTATTAATAAGTGGAACAGTCCCGTTTTTAATCGAACTTCTTTCCTTGTTTGTCTCAATCTCTTTGGACTTTGGGGAGGGAGGAAGCTTTTCAAGGGGAAAACAAAGGATCTAACCAATGTGTAACACCGGGTTGTAGTAAGTCCTCTGTTTCTTATAGAAACCCCCAAAACATCTGATGAATAAATTCCTTTCTTCTTGTGAATTCAAATTCAAAGACGACTCCCATATATCTGTTTCTTCCCTTTATAGGCTCTTTGATAGGTCGCGATATATCATCAATTCTTGGGTTACTCGGAACTTTGGAGCTCTCTATGCTCCTTTCCTCCTCTCCATTTCTCTTTAGTTTGCTGGCTCACTATGACATACAAGTTATTGGTTCTTTCCGCTCCAACAAAGAACAATGGGCTTGTCAAGCCTTTTATTGTCTTGTGCTTGCTTCTGATGATCTTCATCACTGCCTTTACTCCTAGAAGTGTAGAAGCAAGGTCACTCCCTCCTGTGCAGCAGCCAAGTATGGTTTTCAAACATACCCATGTGTGTGTGTGTGTTTGTGTGTGTGTGCGCCTTGTAGTTAGGGGTGTCAACGGTCCGGTTTGGTGCGGTTTCGGTCCGGTTCCACCGGTTTCGGTCCGGTTCCACCGGTTTCGGTGTGACTTTAGACCTGACCGAAATCGACCCATTAAGGATTTATCGGCTTCGGTCCGGTGTCGGTTTCGGTGCGGTTTGGGTTCGGTTTGATACCGGCAGTTGGCTCAATTAAATATTTATGAAGGTGACACAATCAATTTGTCGCAAAAACCCAACCACCAAATTAAAATAAAGGCCAGAGTTGCAGATGAGAACTCATCTGAAGAGTCAAGAACATCCAGAACAGGCAGAACTGAAGTAGAGGAAAGAGAGGAAGGAAGAAATCCCAAGAAAAAAAAATGGAGGAGTTTTCATCAAAGGAGACGACGCCCAAACAGCGTCATCATCAATCTCTTTCACGGTTTCACCCAATCGGCCAATCGATCAGCAGCGGCTCGTCATCAGACGACTTTTCAATGGGTCTCCGGCCGCACGCCACCTCCAGTACAAACACCCCATAAGGTCATAACTGTACTCTGTACACATCGCTTGCCGCCGTCGCTATTACGTTCGCCAACTCCGGCGCTAGGGCCCATGGCCATAACCGCTGGTCCGCTGGCTGTTGGCCGCTGCTGCCTGCTGCTCACTCGCTCACGGCGTCACGGCGTCACGGCGTCACCAACCTGGGCTGCCTGCTGCTCACTCTCTCTTTGAAAAATTAGGGTTTTCAGGTTTTGAAAGGTTGAAGTGTTTTGAGGTTAAAATGTCGAATTTGCAATTTTGTATTTAGGGGTTAAACGGTGGGCTCGGGTCGGTTTGGATCGGTTCCGGTTTCGGTGCATATTTCCGGCGCTTTTGGTGGCCCAACGGGCTAACCCGAACCGAACCGAGACCGGATTCAATTTAATATACAAACCGAAACCGGCCCAATAAGCCACCGGTTCGGTTTGGATCGGGCTTAATCGGTTCGGTCCGGTCCGGTTTGGATATTGACACCCCTACTTGTAGTAATGCCTAACTTGTACTAAACTGATCATTCCTTCAGCAGACCCACTGGTCGACTTTAGCGTGGTAGGTTGCAGTCCCTCATGGCTGATGGAGCTGCCAATTTGGAGATGAAGACTATGGAGCTCGGTTGTGATGGGGTTAGGGGTTTAAGAGAGGGTATAATATGTACTTCACTTTTTAGAAGAGTATTTTGGTATTTAGAAAAAATATACCAACTGATGTTAACATTTAAGGTATATTTGGTAACAAAGACTGACAGTAGGGGGTGTGAGCGTAGTTTGGGATAATGCAGAGGGTGTCTCTCTAATAATGACATTCTTTAGAGAGTTGCGCTGTAAATTTCCCTAAATTCCGAATATTATGAATCACGGCCTAAATTCAACATTCAGGCATTATAACTTGCAAAGTAAATTTTATTTTGTCATTGCATTGCTCATTGTAGGGTACAATTTACAACATGTGAAGCTTGTTAAAGGATGGCGTATTGTGCCTTCGTACTAGGAAAGAGTGTCTAATTCCCCCTTCCTGCTTTTTTGAACCAATACTCATGCATTCGTTCGTTGCGACTCCCTCACTAACAACATTGGTAATAGGTCGACCCAAAGGGGGTTAGTCAAGATTAGGAAATGATAAAAATACACAACCTTCATGAAACCCCCCTATTATTCCATTCCTCTATTTGTGTTCGTGGTATGGTAATAGCGTCTGCACCTAAACGGGGCCTATTGCGGTCATGAATCTTCAATAATACTATTTCAAGCACTAGTTAACAATAAAATGAAATAATGATATTTTATCATTACGATTCAATAATTAATTTATATGTCAATCATTTTTTTCAAATTCAAATGTTTTTTTTTCTATTCTATTTATCTTTTAATAATTTTTTTTTCCTTAATGTTAAAACTTAACAACCAAACTCAGCCTGAGGTTTTCAAGCAAAATAATAATAATAATAATAATAATAATAATAATAATAATAATAATAATAATAATAATAATAATAATAAAAAAGAAAAAAACGAGAGGTGCTCAAGCTTAGATTTATGGTTGGCGACGAATTTTGGGACATCAACACGGATTGTTCATCTATAGTTTATTATATACTTCTTCCTAAGTTGACGAAATCCAATGTGTTTTGACTTTTGACATCGTTTACGTCACATGTGACTTTTGCACATCTGAGTATTTTTTTAGGTAAAAATGCACATCTGAGTTTTTCAAGCCTCCGGTGAGGAAATGAGGCTTTACCAAAGAAAAACAATGAGGAAATGAGGAAAAGTGTGAGATCTGAAATATTTGGTAAGGGATGGCAATGTATACAAATTTTGACCAATAAATTTAAGGAAGAATGGAAATCACATGGGATGGTTTTGGATGTGATTTTCCCAATGGGTTCTGAAGAGGGGCTTTGCTCTAAAAAGTTCAATTGGGTGCCTCGAGTCAAGCTAACTGATACCTAAGGTTTGAAAGACGCATTCAAGTATCATCCTTAGAGGGACTCGGACAGATGCCATTTGGAGAACATCGGCAATGTTATGCCAATCGAGATTCTCATCTGACAATCGTAACTCGATGACACATAAGTAGTTCTTGAATAAAACTCGGGAAAAATGGTTTTTGGGGGAAGAATGTGGTCCCTAGGCCAAGACGCATGGTGCAAAATGATCTTTCTATTTATGCTTCCTTGTATACATTGGTCTTCATACAAACACTTCCCCTAATAAGAGAGATAGGATACACTGCTCGTAAGATCGATCACCTGGTTGTACGAGTCAGCAACCAACACTTGTCCCACATTTTACCATTACAAGGATAAAGATGGGTATATTTGAAAACAAAAATGACAGGTATTAGATGCTGACTCGTGCAACCAAGTCATCGTACAAGCAGTTGATCCGTTTTCCTAATAAGATCAGGTTAGACTTCAACTTTTGAGCCTTGTTTCTGGAAACGTGTCCTCTGTTCCAAAAGCCACTACCACTGCCAGCTTACGCCCAGTCTATTCTCCACAATCCAACGTCACCAATCCCACCTCCCCAGCTGCTTCCGTCCCTCATTGGCTTCCTTGGTTTCTCACACTTCTACCAAACCCCATAACCACCCCTCTATATTATTCATCCATCACCAATGGCTTCCTTCAGCATAACACGCACAGATACAACCTTCCAAGACACTACTACCTCCTTTACTGATATAGTAATATGGTTTTCCTCCTTTCTACTACTACCTTCTTCACTTGCAGATCACCTTCAATTATGTTGCTGGTTTATCTATTGCTAAGCTATTTAATAGCTTCTGCCACAGGTAATTTCTACCAAGACATTGACATCACTTGGGGAGATGACCGAGCTAGAATACTCAACAAAGGGGACCTCCTCACTTTGTCTCTTGACAAGGCCTCTGGTTCTGGCTTTCAATCCAAAAACCAATATCTTTTTGGGTTATTCAATATGCAGATCAAGCTTGTCCCCGGCAACTCAGCTGGCACGGTCACCACCTACTATGTGAGTTTATCATGATTTTAGCCTTTTGGGATAAGCTTATATTCTTTCAATTTTCATTTTAAGTATCATTTTGGCTAATGTTGTTTAATTGATTGTGTTGCAGTTATCATCTCAAGGTTCAAATCATGACGAAATCGACTTCGAATTCCTTGGAAATCTTAGTGGAGATCCTTATATTGTCCACACTAATATCTACACACAGGGGAAGGGGAACAGAGAACAACAGTTCTATCTCTGGTTCGATCCAACCAGGGACTTTCACAACTACACCTTCCTATGGAATCCTCTTCACATTGTGTAAGTGAATGCAACTATAATTTCGGGTAATCATTAAGGAGAGAGGGTACCCAATTCCTCATAAGCTTTCACATCGGACTACTCACATCTAATGATTTGTTTTGATTTATCATCTTTCAGTTTCTACGTGGACGGAACTCCAATCAGAGAATTTAAGAACACAGAGTCTAGTACTGGTGTTCCATACCCAAAGAACCAACCAATGACACTTTATGGTAGCATTTGGGATGCAGAGGATTGGGCTACAAGAGGAGGCCTCGTCAAGACAGATTGGACTCATGCTCCTTTCACTGCCTCCTTTGAAAAATATAAAGCTGATGCTTGCGTGTGGTCCTCTAGCAGCTCCTCATCCTCATGTGCTTCTTCATCGTCAAAGAATAACACTTGGATGTCTCAAGAGATGGACTCAACCAGCCAAAGTAGACTCAAATGGGTGCGAAAGAACTATATGGTCTACAACTATTGCACTGACACCAAGCGATTCCCTCAAGGCCTTCCTCCGGAGTGTTCAATTAACTCAACAGCTTAGGCCATTGTAGGCTCCATTACTTCATTGTAATACCATAAGAAAATACACATTATTTGTCAGTTAGTTTTTTTTTCTTTTTTTTTTGTAACATGATTGGCAAAAAATAATATTAAATTAAATTGATTTAATTACCGATTGAGTTCATCAATGGATAGATGGATTGCTATATCACCTTGCTTGGGCTGTAACCCAAAACCATGGCCAGACCCAAGATAAATGATCATAAGATCTTATATATTTCCTTGTTCTATGTATCGTTCTCTCCAATAAGTGCATATACAGGATTGTCATCGAGCGCTGCCTCCTCTATCAATTTAATGTGAAGAAAAATCTCTTTCATGTCAAATTCAGACTGAGCATATTTGTATACGAGAACCAAAAGAAACATATGAATGAACTAAAATTAAAACGACGAACAAGAAATATAAACGAATTGAAATGTTTTAATCAATTTTAGACAAAATGATAGGAGGTCAGTGATTTTCACCATGAAGGAAGCAGATTGGGTTTGGCTTTGTTTATGAGGGTATTTTGGTATTTAAAAATAATTAAACAGCTGATGTCATACCTTAATGTATATTCTCTAACAAAGATTGACGGTAGGGGATCCATGTTTAATTGTCAGAATACAGGGGTGTTTCTTTTAAAAATGGCATACAGCAGGGGTGGCATTGTAAATATCCCTTAATTCTAAGAAAGCATTTCAGTGCATTTCTAGACCTAATGTCCTCAATCATTTTTTGGTGGGATGCAACTAATGCAGTATAAGTTAGGTATAAGACTCAAAACCTCGAAGTCACTAGACCCTACCCAAACCCCTTTTTTTTTTCTTTTTTTGGGTGGGGGTAGGTATAATGTCTTGTATTTTATTGATTGTATAAGTGGATTAATTCCAAAAGTCCATTAAGAGGTTGAGGGCTCGAAGGGCTACATGGATATATCGATAAATTACTTGTATAGATTTTCACTATATATATTTGTGGGGATCTAGATCCACTCAAACCACTAGGACGCCAAGTGAGGCATCCGATGGTTGAGAGGACTCGAGCACACACCTTAACACATGGCTAAGGTTGTATTGGGGTGTGGTGTTCGAGTCATCCTAGCCGTTGGTTGCTTCATTGGGCATCCCAATGGTTGGGGAGGATCCAAACGCTATTTTGTAGAAGGGTTTTCTTTTCATAATCAATCTAAGAGGGATCCAACTCCTCTCTATAGAGCCTAGAGACTAAATAGTGATCCTAAGGTTGGGAGGACCCATGCACGTGTCCCTAGGTAATCCCAGTCCTATGATCACTCTCTGGTCTCTGGTCTCTATGGAGAGGAATCATATCCCTCTAAGAGAGGTGTGAGGACAAGCGGTTATAACCTTATTCTCTATTGATAGTGAAATAGATTTCATCTCGTCGTGGATGTATGCAATCTTATCGAATCACGTAAATCTTTGTGTGCATTGTTTGTTTGTAGTTCCCATTCATTTTTGCTATCGTTTCAGATTCTCATTTTCTACAAAACCGGAGTACAAAATAGTTACCTCTATCAGATGCCATTTATATTGGATCAGCTGGTTGTGAAGGTCCTCAAGCAAAACGCAAGATTGAGTTTTTGATTTCTTAGGTAAGCACCAATGTTGGGATCAGAAATGGCCCGAGTTTGGGCTTGACCCATGTTTCATTTCTTAATCGGATGATCTTGATTCTTGATCCTTTTAATCAAATAATGGCATAATAGCAGCCCTTATATATGAAATTTAGAAGTGATAGAAAAGTATATATGGCTAAAATTTTGCTGCTGCCGGGTTGCAGATAAGTAGCTGCAATCCATACGTGACAGCATTTCAATAGATCCATGTATACCTGAGTTTTTAGTATCTTTTAATCCAATTTAACTTGACATTAGGATTTTGAGTTCACCATCAATCAAGTAGAAACTTCCTATATTACCCTTTTGCTTTGAGGAAAAAAATAAATAAATAAATAAATGAAGCAAATTTTAGGAACAAGTTTCTTCTTGGTGCAATCCCCTCACTCCCATGCACTGCTACCCCTCCCTCACCCTGCATGAAGAAGCCCGTCCTACAGCGTTGCTCAGCCTTGTCAATGGTGGGGCTCGTCTAGTTTGATTTGCCGGTTCATTGGAAAGGATTACAACAATGCACTGTTATATGAGGAATTCTCTTTTTATACTTTTTTTTTTTTCAGAAACGATCTTTCTACTTGCTCTTGTTAAGTCGAAAGATATTAATATTTCTACTTTCTAATGCTTAAGAAGATATTGGTAATGGTTATATTCCAATATTTTTCTCTTGCGCCCCGCACGCTTTCTAAAGTCTCATCCTACCGTCCCACCTCTCCTGCTAGTTTGAGACTGCAGTACAAATTTCACACATTAAACTTCACCCAATCAGCAAGAGTTCCAATCATAGTTTGAGGAATCAGAACGGATTCAATCGATATTGGCCCTATGTTATCTCCTATCTGATCTTGATTTTTGTTATTTTTTTGTTTTCCCTTTTTTTTTCCCTCTCCTTTTTATGAGAAAAACAATAGAATAAGTGCAATAAATGGTCTCCCTTATGAGTCAAAACTAAAAGATTCCTGAATGCCGAATTTTAGTCCGAATGAACATAAAATTCCACCTTCATTTAATTATCACAAAAAAAGAAACAAAGTTTTTTCCTATTTATCCAATTGATCCCATCTTAACTTGCTTGGCCCAAACCCACACTGACCTTCTCTTCTAACCTTCAGCAGAGTCGTACAATGTGAGGTGTTGTAGTAAGTTGATGATTGAACAGTAAGGACAACATGGTTAATTGAAGATTATGCCAAAAAATACCGGTCAAAATCAACTGAATCAAATAGTCAATACAGAAAAGAGTCCAACCAATAAAGGGTGTTACTCTTCAAGGTCAAGGTAAGGCTAATGCTCAATTTGGATTTACTCAATATATTTTGATGGATTCTTACAAAATTTTGATATTATGCCATATCATTTAGAGTTTGTAACATAAATCATTGGAATTATAGGCTAATGGATGTTATAGATAATACTTGCATGATTAACCAAAAAAATGATTGCCATCACGAAGGAATTGCTTGTGAATGCCCAACGGAATCAAACAGTCCCACAATACATGGCCGATACATAAGTAAAACACAAGGTAAAAGTGTAATATTTTTTTTTATTAAAAAATAAGGATAAATTTGTCTTATAAGATACGATCCGATCCAAATCAATATTGACCTTAATCAATCTCAAAATCCATCTTGAGTTTTAGAAAGTTGGTGGAAGCAAAGTAGCAAGGGGACCGAATAGTGTATCACATAAGCTGGACGAGGAAGAGGAGCAAGAAGGAGAAGCGTACAGGAGAAGGGCGGTGAATTTATTTCCTAAAGTTTGCTTTATTTATTTATTTATTTTCTCTCAAAGCAAGAGAGTAATAATATAGGAAGTTCATAATTGATTGACGGTGAACTCAAAATCCTATCCTAATGTAGCGTTAAATTGGGTTAAAAGATACTAAAAACACAGGTATACGTGGATCTATTGAGGTGCTACCATGTATGGGTTGCAACTACTTAGGGCAGCAGCGAAATTTTATCACGTATATATAACCAATTCAAGTTCCTAGTCCTTAGGAACCCACACACCCTCTAATGAAGGGAGGGTGTGTGGGTTTATGGGAGGACTTGGTTTTACAAATGCCAAAACCTAAAGTAAAGCTCTTCTCAAACTGGGATGGAGACTCCTATCAAATGATAATAGCCTCTGGGTCCAAGTCCCTAGGTCAAAATACTTTGCCAACAGGTCAGTCTTTGACCCTAAAACTCTTAAAATAAGAGGATCACCTTGTTGGAATAGCATTAATAAAATTCTTCCAATTTTGAGAAGAATGGTCATTCGGAAAATAGATAATGGCCTCAATACCTTCTTCTGGTTTGACCCCATGGGTCCACTCTCAAAATAACATTCTTGAGTTACACAAGGTTTTGAACAACAATGGAACCTGCACACCGTCTAATGAATCAGTTAGTAGCTTCATCATTGATAATACCTAGAACAATGAACTATTAAACTCTTTAGTTCCCGATTATGTTACTGATTCTATTGTTCAAATCCCATTATCCCGTCATAATGACAGATGGTGGTGTACCGTGTCAAAGGAAGGATCCTTCTCAACAAAATTAACAGCTAAATTTCTCCAGACCAATACACTAACAAATTTCAATGCATGCTACAACAGGTGTTATTGCTCATCTCCATGCTCACGCTGGTGGCGATTTTTCTGAAAAATCAATATCCACCCTAGGTTTAAAATCTTCTTTTGGAGAGCAATAAATGACGGTTTACCAACAAATGATGGTTTACCAACAAATGATATTTTGTCAAAATGGGTGGATATTGACCCACTATGTCATTTATGCTCAGCCAAGCACCAATCTCTTTACCATTTATTGGTTGACTGTGAGATCACAAGGAAGATTTGGGCTTTAGGCCCATTGGGCTTTAAACCTGATCATCTTCCAATGGATTCTGTTTATAAACTAGTTTCATTTTGCTTCAATTCTGGTTTTATTCCAAAAAAAGATCTGAGCTGGTTTTTTTTTGTATTCATAATCACTTGTTACTTTCTCTGGAATCACATAAACAAAACACTTTTCTATGCACAAAAGCCAGATTTTGTTAGCACCCTTAGGCACATTGAATTTTGGATTGCAAATAATATTACTCACTCTAATCAAGAGAACCAAGTGACATCTAACTCAGACTCCATCATCACACCCACACCATCAACACCAAGCACAATCACTCTCATCATTACCAGTATCATGGACAAACAGAAAACTATGTTTGCATGGGCGATTGCTTTTATTTCCCAGAATAAAAGTATTTTATATGAAGCGAAATATGTTTCGACTGGAAAAAGTGGTGAGGCGAAGGCTCTAGGTCTTCTCAAGGGGCTGAAATGGGCAAGGACCAAGAGGTGGAATGTGGACACGGTGTGGAATGACGCAGAAGACGTAAAACTGTTTTTTGATAAACAATTTGAAAAACTTTTAACCTTATGACCAAAGACTTTAATTATGCTAAGCTGTGAGTTGGACAAGCATCCTGCTTCTCCTATTTTTTGTATTATAAATAGACATAGGCTATTAAGAGAACTAAAATCTATAGCTCACGCTACTCTAACTAATAGAAGATCCATATATAAGGCGGACATGCTATGTAATGTAAATATTGCTACATAATAAATAATTTTCTGTTTGGCTGATAAAAAAACAGAAGTTCCTAGTGAAGATTTTATAATAAAAAACAGAAATTTCGTTGTAAATATAACAGTTCATGTTGCAGACCAAATTATATGATGAGAGTAGCAGTAACGTGTTGTTCTAGTTACAACTAATAAGAATAGCAAAAAATAAAAGAATTTGGGTACAAGGATTTCACAGATGGGGAAAAAAAACTGAATCAATGAATGAATAACAGGAGCTCTCCTGTGGAGTCTCTGCGTATTTGTATGTATATCTAAGATTGAGTGGTGGCGGCACATTCGGTCGGAAGGCCCTGAGGAAAGCGTTTGGTGTCATTGCAGTAGTTGTAGATCATGTAGTTCTTCTGGACCCATTTCAATCTCTCTTGGCTCACCGAATCCAGCTGTTGCGAGAACCAATTATTGTTGTTGTTGCCGGAAGATGCAGGGGAGGATGGAGAATTGGAGTTGCAAGAAGACGACCCAGAAGACCAAACACAGGCATTAGCATGGAAGTTGCGGTAGGAGGCGGTGAAGGGAGCTTGGCTCCAGTCAGTTTTGACAAGCCCGCCCCTGGTAGCCCAGTCATCTGCATTCCAGAGACTGGAATAAATCCTCATGGGTTGGTTCTTTGGGAAGGGAACGCCCTTTGATTCTAAGTTCTTGAACTCTCTTATGGGAGTCCCATCCACAGAGAAGCTGAAAATAAAAAACAAATTAATGTACCAATCAGATCAGATCAGAACAGTACAAAATTGGGGCTGGAACTTTGGATGGATGGATGGATGGGTGGATATGAGTAATGCTTGCTTACATGATTCGTTGGGGATTCCAAAGGATGGAGTAGGTGTGGAAGTCGGCGGTTGGGTCGAACCACAGATAGAACTGTTGCTCTCTGTTTCCTTTGCCTTGACTGAACACATTTGTGTGAAGAATGTAAGGATCTCCACTGAGGTTCCCCAAGAATTCGAAATCGATCTCATCCCACGTTGCCCCTTTTGAAGATAACTGCAACAGAAAGAATTTCAAATTTGAATTAGAGAGATATTTGAGGAATTGCTTATTTTTGTCAGAAAAATGGGAACTTTATAATTCATTGAGAACAGAGGAACAACCAAAGGGGAGCTTACATAATAGGCGGTGACAGTGCCAGCAGAGTTTCCAGGAACGAGCTTGAGCTGCATATCAATCTTCCCAAACAGGTATTCGTTGTTGGATTGGAAACCGGAGCCTGAAGTTTTGTCAAGGGACAGAGTGAGAAGCTCGGCGTTGTTGAGTATCTTGGCACGACCATCCCCCCAAGTGAGGGTGAAATCTTGGTAGAAATTATTTGCAGAGACAGCCATTAAAGAGGTGCCCAGTAAGATAGACACCAACAATAGTGAAACAATGAAGGACGATGAAGAAGAAGTAGCCATGAGAGATGCAAAGAGTGGATGCTGAATTGAGGAGGAAAATTGTTTGATAAAAGGCTGCAGTGAGGCTGGGTTGTTGTGGTTGCAGAATAAGTCTGTACATATATTTATATACACGAGGGTGAAGCAAACGAGAGAGATGAAGTGGTGAAGCGAAGAAAGGCATTGGAAAATTCAAGATCGAGTGAAGTTTGAGCTGTCCACAGTTGGATACGACTCATGCGAGTTGGTAACCAGCCAGCCTGGAAAGGAAATGAGAACCTTATAACTCGTCCAAACTAGTTTTGTATTTTTACCCCCACGCAGTGTTCACTGGAGCCTCCAGCCAATGGGAGTTGCAAACTTTACACGAAAACAGGAAGCTGCTTCCCAGTTCCCAGTGGCCGCGTAAAGCCCCATTACGTAGTCGGCCCCACCATTTAAATCCTGAGCCGGACCAGGTCGATTAATAAATAATAACTGCTGACACGTTTTTTAATAAATCGTTCTCTGCGCAAGTGTTATCCAATGGGGTACTCTGATTTAACACAACTTATTTAAAATATGTTTATAACACGCATAGAGCTAGTTTAGGGCTTGTTTATGAAACTTGATATGGTTATGATAGAAAATAAATGTAATCGCATGGAGATCAAATAAGCATGCAATAATAAAAATAGAGTCAGATCTTAGGTATACTTGAATCCATAGCTGAAGAATAACAACTCTTAATGTCTCTTCTCGTATGCTCTTTGTACAAGACGATCAATGTTGGTCTGGTCTATTATTTTTTCTTTTTGCTTTTAGGTTTCTCTAGTCATTCACTTATAGGGGTGAGTGTAGGGACCAACCCTTCAATGAAATTAGGGTTTTCTTCCCATTAAGGAAATAATATCTTAGGTCCACACATAGTAATATATATATATATATATATCAAACTGACATATGCAAATGCACGTGTTAGCATTTGTCAGATAGTAGAGAAATTAATGTCTACAATAATCTAAATGCATTCTAAAAATTATCTTTCGTAAAATTTACTAATCCAAAATTTGTAAGGCTCAATCTATTTTAGTCTAAGTTGGAAAGAAAAGAAAAATAATTTAAAGTATCTAATTATAGAGTTTGGTCCAAAGAAAGTAGAAAAGAAGGAACATAAATTTTTACAAATAAAATTTTTTGTTAAATATTGTAGAGGAAGAAAAATATTTTCCTTTTTTGAGCATTTTATGTTAAAACATATTGAGCCATTAGTCCTCCAAGAAAATCCATAACTAACCCATTTTAGTCGTGTTTCACCCTAAACGATGCTAGAGGAAAGCTAGATTATAAATTTATAATTGTCCTAACATGAAGGTGTAAAAGGGAGGCAAATAATATTTCATCCACCTATAGGGTTATGCCTTATTTAAATTTCAACGGGGATGATAATAAATCTAAATTTTAGAAGTTTAACTTTCAAATGAGATTATAGAAGTGTTTGAAGGTATTGAATACAAAGATATGGTGGATTAAACATACTACACATAATCCCAAAAACGAAGAAATTTTCATAAACATATTTTTCTTAACCCAAGATTTGTTTTTTAGAGTTGCACCCGACTTTTGGAGAATCAATTATTGATTGGATGCAAAGGAACTTGGGACAATGCCAAACCACATTTTCATTCCATGAATTTTTTTTTTGTTAACCAAGGTGTCCGGGCCAGCTTACGCGCACCTCGACTAATCCTCGGGGAGACTAGCACAGCAACCCACCGCCATGATCTCCACTTAAATCGCAGATGCACAGATGGGGAATCGAACCTAAGACTGTGCGCCTAGTCCACATAATCCCCAGTTAGCCCTAACCATTTGGGCAACCCACGGGTGGGTATAGAATAAATAAGAAAACACACACACACACTCACACAATGCGTACGATAGGGTTCGATCCCAAGACCTCCTCCCCTGGGTGCCGGCTCTACAAGCCGAAGCTACCACCACTAGGCTATCCTAATGTTCGTATTATTTAATCATGTAGGAACAGTAAGTACCCAAATCTGGATCCTTAAAGAGCCTAACCATTTAATCAGTCGAGAAAAAACCCGAAGGCACAACATGTTTTGGGCTTTAAGTAATTATTTAAGTACAATATCACAACTGAATTCAACGTAATCAATGCTAACATCATACAATACTAAAGACAGATTTTGATAATTTAACATTTCATACTTAGTATTTTTATCTTAAAATAAATCAAAACTTATCTTGACTGCAATCACATATCTGCCAAAAGCCCATCTTGATCAGCTAAATCAACAATAAACGATTACTTCTTGGTTGCTCCATGTATTGATCCCTTGAGGTGTCTAGTTGATTCATTAGCAATCTTCTGGTTTGCAAAGACTCATGTTGCCATTGAAGGCTTCATACATGCAATTTTCTGCTCTTCTAGTTGTTGCTTTGTTATTTTTGTGTCCACATGCTGAACTTTGCAAGAGTCTACTTGGACATTGACGTCACTTTGCCACGAGTTGAAAAAGTGTTTGTGGAAAGGGAGCCATGATAGTGAAGGGATATGCTGGTTACTGTTGGACTCATAACATTGAAATAAAAGAAAAGGAAAAAGATAAGTAGTTATCTCAACTACTGTAGAGAAGGTCCCCCACCTCTCTTTACGAGGGCATCCTCTCACCCAAGTTGTCTCTCATAGCACACTATCTCACACAGTCACATGGTTGATAACCAAATTCTTTTCATCCATCAAATTGTTGGGAGCTGTAACTGCCCCTCTCCTTTATTAATAGCAATCAAAATTCCCCTCTAGAGTGGGGAGGAAATCTCTTATAAAAATAAAATGTATTGGAAATAGAAACTAACCTATATTGTAATACAATTCTTAGTTACACCAAAATAGTAACTTTTTTTTTTTTGGGTAAACACACAAAAATAGTAACTGAGAACTAAATAAAATATTTTAACTGAAATCTAAATACCTAGTAACTGAAATAGAAACTTAATAAAGTCTAGACATTGTAACTAATTTCAATTGTTTAGCTAAGTTGAGTAAGTAATGGAGTCTTTGAGCTAAAAATTCAGTGACACGTATTAGAATACAACCATTTTGGAAGCTCAGATATATAATTTATATTTTTTCTAGATCCTCTTTATTTTCTATTTTCTAACTCAATGATAGTCCCATAATAAGGATATATCTATAGCACTGAGATTCCCAAATGATTCAAAATTCCCAAAAAAATAAAATGATGCCTTTAAAATATATATCCATTCTCATGGTAAACACCAGTTCTAACCCCAATCCATTGAGTAATGAACCATGACACAAATATATATATATATATATATATATAAAAGCAAATAATAGTGAACAAGCTTATGCTTAGTTGTAATAAACAACACAAAGTGCAATTAGTTTTCCTAATATATTTTCCACATTCCCAACCACAAATTAGAGAAATACAAAAAACAATAAGAAAGACTGGACATCTAGATTCTGGTACAAAAGGAAAACAAAATAGATGCTCCCCATTGTAAGCCTTCCATCTGTTCTTCAAATTTTTTTATTCTAGTTTCATTATCCCAAGGCCTTATATCCAACAAAACTGAGGACTTTCCAACTGATGTCATAAACATTAAAAAAAAAATCTTGTTCAGGTTTTAGATACAAAACTACAAAATTGCAGCACCCATAGGTTTGCATTACCAGATGTTGTTCACTTCCCATATACATGATTTTAAGCAAGTAAATTATAAACAAATGGGAGAAAAAAGACAAAATTTAAAAATTTCAATTTATCAAAGCAAACCAAATATCCAAAATAAAAGTGGGTGGGGGGAATCGAAAGATGAAATAGAAAGGAGAAATTAAAACAGACTATTACATTCTTTCTTCTTCCCAATTGCTTTGATAGCTGCAACACGTTTTTCAGTGGCTTTCTTTTCCTTTTCTGTCACTTCCTCAAAGAGATCCACATCATTATCATCATCCTAGCAGCGCCTGAAAAACAAAGGTTTCTTATGTGCGAGAATATTGTTGGCCCACTTTTTGTGACTAAGAAATGGAGTACCAAGTTAGAGAGAGAGAGAGAGAGAGAGAGAGAGAGAGAGAGAGAGAGAGAGTAGTTACAATTTTGTTTTCAAATTCAAAACAGTAGGAGCAATGAAGCAAAGTTGTTTTTCATTCCTTAGTAAATGTCACCTTAAAATCATGGCAACAATAAAAGGCAAAGAAATATAACCTCTCGAAATCAAAGCCTCCAATCAATCCCAAGAACATAATCCAAATCAACTTTTCCAAGAGGATGCCAAAGACAAAACACTCAAATAAATCTAGGACTTATGCTGAGTCTAAGAATCATAACAAAAAAAGAAGCCTACAAATAAACTAATTCCAATACAATTGCTTACCTTGAATTTTAAACTCAATTCAAATAAATCTATTGAATGGTTGAATATCACAACCACTCAGTAGAGGAGCCCCTCGCAAATTCAGAGCAACACCTTTTTGGTCAGATAATTTAATTGGATATTTCTTCAACATGCTTTTGGAGATGATAACAAACTTACTTAAAACCTTCTCTAGTACCTTAACTTATGCCCATATGCTGAAAGGTGAATGGTATTCCTTTGTTGTCATGCCACCATCTCCCACCTCAAGCATGTCAGGATCTGACAATAACAACTCCAGCCAGTAGTATGGTTCACAATATATATTTGCAGAAAAACAATATGCTAGAACTATGACGAGACCCTTGATAGTTATGGATTAACTTGGAAATTAATGCTTAAGTAGCTGGTCACTTTTAAAAGGGTATTGATGTGAATAACATTTGAACTGATTAATCTTCACATTACTGCTGGTGATAAAGTAACTTGAGCTGAGTTTTACCATTCCAGTTGCTCTTCATGGTCTTATTGCAAGTATAGGTCTTGGACATTACAAAACTACTAATTAATAAATAGGCTACATGAGCAAATAAATCAAATTCTGGTGAGAGAAGGGCATGGGTCTTAGTGTATCTACACGTGTTTATGCAATAATATTATTAAGAAGTGGAAAACCATACTTTCATAGGAAACTTCATACCTTGCATCAGAGTAGACTCCAAGCTTAAGTTATTTGTCATAGACATAATCTGCTAGAGCCTTTATATCAGAAGGAAAGGTTGAGGCTTTAGGAACCAAATTTCATTGCCAAAATTCAAAACAATAAGGAAATAGAAATTAATCAATTTGCCCCCATTGTAAAAAAAAAAAAAAAAACTTTGCAAGTACCTGTGAGTCTCTGTTAAGTTTAGCCCAATAGTCATCTAACATAAATGAAATCAATATGAAACAACATAACAAATTAGCATTAGTAATAATAATAATAATTTGACACTGAGGTGAATCCTCTCTTAACAGGAGCAGTGACTTTAGGGAGAGGAAATAGGAGGGGAAAAAATTAAATGTAAGTAATAGCTGTCACTACAACAGTAGGATGTCGCCAAAGCAAGGTACAGAAAGCCTATACTGAATTTAGTAAAAAGGAAGATGCCACTGACCTTAGAAAGCTTCAAACCGATTGTAAAAAAAATAGGTTAAAGTTCAGCTGAAAGGTTTGTTACAGTCGGCAAATCAAAACTTCGATCTCTTGTTCAAAGTGCAGAAATATATGTAACAAAGAGAGACTGAAGTAGAGTATTCAATAAAATAGATAATGAGAGCATAACAGAGATACACAAACAGTTCTCCTAAAATTAAGGTACCTGCGAATCAGGCTGAGGATAGGTGATGCAGTTTGGCGATGGATCTAGCATATCTTTTATTTACTTTCCTTTTTTAGAGTTAGAATTAGTATGGTAGATTTTTCTTTGAGTAAGAATTTTATTTCTATTTTAGTTAGATGCAATATTTGTTTCAAATAGGAAAGTAGGATTGTTTTCAATCTTTAAATAGGATTATTGAACTCAACTGAGATGGAAAAAAATTGAATGAATTTGAAGAGATATGTTTTGGTTTGAATCGATGACTGCCATGGGTGGTTTTCTTCTCTGAAATTCTTCTTTTCATCCTCTCTATTTCTTCTGGTTTTTCCCTTATCTTCTTCTTCTTCTTTCCTCCTTATTTTCCTCTTGCTGGCTGAACCCCTGTTCTGGGCGGTAGATTACAGCCCTCATGATGCACATCGATTTCTTTTCTGTATGATCTGTTAGGGCTGAAGTTTTGATCGAATGTTTCCCCTACTTGGGCGACCTTAATCCTAGAATCTCATCCCCAAAGGATCCTTCTATCAAGAGATTCGAACCTGGTTCAGATCTGGTTCTGCGCCTTATGCTGGACTGAGTTGCAGGTACAGTTGTTCCTCGAGGTTTGCTGGTGCTAGAGTGGAAGCAGATTTGCTGCTGCGATTTCTTGTGAAGATTTCAGTTGGAGCTTGTGGTTGAGAATCAACAACCAACAAGTTTGGGTTATCGCTGGTTCTATTCTCTGTCGAGACCTAAGGTTGAAGATGAACAACCACTTATTTGCAACTAAAACACTTGTTGAAATTTCACATGAGGTCAGATATTTTGTTATTTTCACAAAGCCCACTTCTTTCTAAAGTTTTGTTTCTAATTATCTCTAATCTGAACTTAAATTCTGGAATACCCCCCCTCTTTTACTTTTCTATTTCAGTTTGACCCTAGAACCTATTTTCATCTCTTTTAAGTGCTTGAATATTCCTGAATTCGCAAAATTGCCCCTCAACCTTATTGAGATATTTCATCATTCTTGTGGGCCCTAAGTGATCCAATCCCTGATTTGGGAACCCGAATCCGCTTCAAGTGGCATCAGAGCAAAATTTTCTGCACTTCCCTAACCATGACAGGTAATGTTACCAATGCTGAGTTGAACAAATTGTACCGTGAGTTAGCCGAGAACCAATAGAATACTGATGCTAGGCTTGAGAGGACTGAAGCCAAGTTTGATAAGTTTATGGAAGAGATGATTGCCTTTATGGAGAGGTCCGACAAGCGAGCTGAAGAAGGATCCTCTACATTTCCTCCTCAGCTCAACACTTTACGGATCGAAGACACACCTCAGAGGCAGAAACTTGATCCAGTTGTTCCCCAGGATGTTACCCGGTAATTTTCTGACAGAGATTATGGCATCAAAGTTGAAGTTCCCGAGTTCAGTGGTGAAAAGGGACCTAAGGAATTTCTTGAGTGGCTTACCAAAGTGGAGAGAATTTTTACGTATAAGTCTCTTCCAGACGTGAAGAAGTGTGAACTCATCATCACCAAGTTTATTGGGTATGCATGTTCATGGTGGGATGATGTAATCCATGCAAGGTTTGTCAGAAGACTTGGACCCGTTACCAATTGGGAGGTCATGAAGCAGATCCTGACTGAAAAATTTGTTCCTCTTAATTATGAAAAGGTAATGTTCCATAAATTATTTAACTTGTAACAAGGGAACAAAGATGTGGATTCCTACACCCTCGAATTCCACAAACTGTCATCAAGGTGTCAACTTCAGGAGACAGACTAGCAACGAGTGATACGATATATCAGTGGGTTAAGTACTGAGATTCGACTTGAGTTGGCTAACAGTGATTTCAGGTCTGTTGATGTGGCAGCAGCTCATGCCAAGACAGCTGAAGAGAAGTCCATTTATTGGAAGGGTATGCTCAAGACTTCTTCAGTTTATAGACCTCCACCACGTATGGAGGAAAAGAAGCCTGAAGCTCGCAGAGTTGAAGAGAAAAGGTCAGAGTTCAACAAGGATAGTGTTGGGGTGACGAATATCATATGTCATAATTATGGCGAGAAAGGTCAGTATTCCAACAAGTGTCCCAACAAGACTCGTTCTGTGAACATAGCAGAGAAGCAGCCGACAGAGAAGAGTGAAGATGAATCTCATTTATATCCTTATCCCCTTGAGGACGATGATATTGTCGATGATGAAGATGAGGATGTAGAAGCTCATTCAGCTAGCCTTTCATCCTTTTCAAATAGACTAGTTGATAAGGCTCCTCTCTTCAGATAAAAGGGTACTTTCCTGCACGGCTCTGACCATATTGATGTTCATGCAATTATTGATACTGTGGCAGAAGCAAACTTCATACCTGTTGAATTTGTTTGAGCACACAACTTTCCATAGAAGTAGCTTTTCAATAAGATTCAGGTGTGAGGTTTTGGACCCACAACTTAAGATGAGGCCATTGCAGTTGTTCGAGTATACTTATAGTTTGGGCCACTACAGTACCATGTCACCTGTTTGGTCACCCCATTGGTACTGCGACATTCTTCTAGGGCGACCTTGGCAGCGACATGTAGGCATTCTCTACGATGGCGCACGGAACACCATCAAGGTGAAGCAAGGAGGTCGTATGTACTTAATGAGGCCACATGCATTATTAGACATGCCACGTCATCGACTGACTCTAGCTCCAGTTACACGTCAGCCTACTCTCCCTCCTCTTGGTGTTATGTTCCCATCTTCTGCTTTGAGATACGTGCCACCTCATCAATGAGCAACTTACAAGGGTATCTTAGGAGCACGGCCTAACTCGACGGAGTCGAGTTCTTTCAAGACCGGGAGAGCTAATGCAGTTTGGCGATGGATCTAGCATATCTTTTATTTACTTTCCTTTTTTAGAGTTAGAATTAGTATGGTAGATTTTTCTTTGAGTAAGAATTTTATTTCTATTTTAGTTAGATGCAATATTTGTTTCAAATAGGAAAGTAGGACTGTTTTCAGTCTTTAAATAGGATTATTGAACTCAACTGAGATGGAAAAAAATTGAATGAATTTGAAGAGATATGTTTTGGTTTGAATCGATGACTGCCATGGGTGGTTTTCTTCTCTGAAATTCTTCTTTTCTTCCTCTCTATTTCTTCTGGTTTTTCCCTTATCTTCTTCTTCTTCTTTCCTCCATATTTTCCTCTTGCTGGCTGAACCCCTGTTCTGGGTGATAGATTACAGCCCTCATGATGCACATCGATTTCTTTTTCTGTATGATCTGTTAGGGCTGAAGTTTTGATCGAATGTTTCCCCTACTTGGGTGATCTTAATCATAGAATCTCATCCCTAAAGGATCCTTCTATCAAGAGATTCGAACCTGGTTCAGATCTGGTTCTGTGCTTTATGCTGGACTGAGTTGCAGGTACAGTTGTTCCTCTAGGTTTGTTGGTGCTAGAGTGGAAGCAGATTTGCTGCTGCGATTTCTTGTGAAGATTTCAGTTGGAGCTTGTGGCTGAGAATTGATAACCAACAAGTTTGGGTTATCGCTGGTTCTGTTCTCTGTTGAGACCTAAGGTTGAAGATGAACAACCACTTTTTTGCAACTAAAACACTTGCTGAAATTTCACATGAGGTCAGATCGTTTGTTATTTTCACAAAGCCCACTTCTTTCTAAATTTTTGTTTCTAATTATCTCTAATCTGAACTTAAATTCCGGAATACCCCCCTCTTTTACTTTTCTATTTCAGTTTGACTCTAGAACCTATTTTCATCTCTTTTAAGTGTTTAAATATTCCTGAATTCGCAAAATTGCCCCTCAACCTTTAAATTGAGACATTTCATCATTCTTATGGGCCTTAAGTGATCCAATCCCTGATTTTGGGAACTCGGATCCGCATCAATAGGCAAATTTGAAACAAAGCTCAGATTTCCAGTGGGGTAGTGGATGACGAGAACAGATGTTCCTGTTGCTTTCCTTCATGAGGTGCAATCCTCGAGGCAATCAAATCCTTAAGGCCTCGTTTGTTTAGCGGCGAGTTCAAGGTGGGATGGTTGTAGAGTTGAGACCCACATAGTAATGGGGTAATTGACAGGAAAGTGAAATTAACTTTAGTATCATTTTCCCAACACTTACCATTCCGCCTCTGTGTTTGTTTGCCCGGGGAAGATTTTGGAGGATGAAAAAAGCGGAGGGAGAGGGAGAAACAGAGAGAGGTCTGCAAACTACATGTCTTCTTCTTCTTTGATCTGCCCCTTTTTTTTTTCTTCTAATCTTGCAAATCTTCATCATCATCTTCGTCTTCTTCTTCGATCTACCTTTTTTTTTTTGTTCTAATCTTGTAGATCTTCA
>NC_056559.1:13745330-13754609 GCF_013358625.1 Macadamia integrifolia | reverse complement strand
TCTCTCTCTCTCTCTCTCTCTCTCTCTCTCTCTCTCTCTCTCTCTCTCTCTCTCATATCTGGTTTCAGACCTCTGTCTTCTTCTCCTTCAATCTTCCCTTTTTTTCTTTCTTTTTTTCTTGCAGACCTCCATCTTCTTCTTCGATCTTCCCCTCTCGCCTTTTTTTCTTCTAATCTTGCAGTCCATGCTGCAGCAAGGTGCCAGGGTCCTGCAGGTAGAGAGATTGATCATGAACGGCCTGCAACTTTGGCTGTCGTAGCTCACCTATTAATCTCTATCTTCTTTTTCTTCTTCGACTTCCTTTTTTTTTTTTAATTTTGCTATTCCCTGCTAATCTGAAGGAATTCATCTTGGATCCATTGAGCAGAGAAGGAGCTGTGGTGGAGGAGCTTCAAGCATGGAAAATCGGGGTGGTGCAATGGGCAGCAGTGTTCTCGCGCCAATTTCCCAGTTGGTTTCCTTTGTGTTTACCAGCAAAGTCCCACCAAATTGGCAAAACTTTGCAAAGGGGTGGGTGGGATATATTGCCAGCCACATCAGCCGACTAGAGTTGGACAATTTTTTTTTTTTTGGTTGTCTTACCAAACTCCCACCCCCTCATAATCAAACACCCTTAAATCTCATGAGGTGGAATAGTTTATACAACTATCTCACCCTTTAAATCCAATCCAATGAAAACCCCATCAAACAAACGGGGCCTAAGAAGCTGCGAGACCCACTTTTCCTTTTTTTTGGTAAGGGGTTGATCCTTGAAAGGATTGATCCTTGAAATGCTGCCTTGAATACCTGTCACCAAAGAACTCTGGGGCCTTAGCAGATCATAGACAATCTAAATATAAATAGAGATACCTGGAGATTTTGCATTAGAGAGAGAGAAGTACAGGTCCTCCGAGGACTTCCGGGAGGAGATCAAACGTGCCATCGCCCCTGGGTTCACAATAGGCGTGACCGAGGTCCGAGATTGGGTCCTCAAGCGTTACCCAAGGGTCTCCTTCAAGGACAGCGGGCTCATCTTCGAAGAGGAGGATATTGAAGCGGCCCCATCAGTCACCGAGGTTGCCGATGCCGACGGCGGAGGCTGCAGCGAGAAGGGTGAGGTTCAGCTGCAACGAGAGGTCCCTCTGACTCCCGGCCATGGCGGTTTGGATCAGAAGACCCACCCTGTCGAAGAAGAGGCCGTGAACCCGATGGACGCCCCTTGAAGTCACCCCGGGTCTCGGCTCAGATAGTTCTGTTTTTGATGAGCCTTCAGGCTTCTTGTATTCTTGGCCTTCGGGCCCTCTTGTGTAGCCATGGCCTACGGGCCTTCTTATGTAGTCTTAGCCTTTGGACCTTCTTATGTAATCCCGGCCTTCGGGCCTTATCAATGTAATCTCAGCCTTCAGGCCTTATCAATGAATGCATTTCTTTTCATTTGCTTCCACTTTTTCATGTTCTTTTGGTTAATTTGTTCTTTAGCCCATAGGTAGGCACGAGAAGCCAAAACCCATTGTTGGTAGCCTAAGGATCTGTACGTTCACTTTAGCATGGCTCGGCCTCGTTCCCTCGGTTTACCCAATAGGTTTTCCAACTCCAAGGGCTATGGACTTAAGGGGTCTTGAATAACTGGTTTTCACCAAGTGTTCCCTCTCAGCTTCGGCCGAAGGATCTCTTAAACACTGGTATTGATTCGAAGATCTAATGACCGAGGGCGGGTCCCTTGACCGTCGTCACTCCCTACCGAGTTGGGGACCTTCGATCAAGTCCCCTCAGCCATTGAACTGAGCCCCTGACCGAGGTGAGGACCTTCGGTTAGCTCGGCTCGGCCTTTGCCTGAGCCCCCGACCGAAGTGAGGATCTTCGATCAGATCAGCTCAGCCTTTTCCTGAGCTCTCGACCGAGGTGAGGACCTTCGGTCAGCTGAGCTCGGCCTTTGCCTGAGCTCCCGACCGAGGTGAGGACCTTCGGTTAACTCAGCTTGGCCTTTGCCTGAGCCCCTGACCGAACGAGGTGAGGACCTTCAGCTGTATCCGTTCAGTAGAGTTAAGGTCACCAAACAGGAGAATTCCTCTCAATTGCCGTAAACCAGCTTTCGTATTTTCCATGAACAAGATCCTCCAGAGTTTAGGATGAGGAATTTCAACTTAAGTGCATGAGAAAAAATCACAAAAATTACAAAAAAAACAAGTGTGCTTGCTACTTCACTACTGATAGAATTTTCTCAAGTTCTGAGAGTTCCACGATCGGGGTACCCTTTCTCCCCCCGTAGTCTCCAGGTGATAGGACCCAGTCGTATTACCCTTGAGACTCTATAGGGACCTTCCCAATTTGGATCTAGCTTCCCTTGATGTCTCGAGTCCGATACTTCAGCCCTTTTGAGGATGAGGTCACCCATCCTGAACTTGTTCTTTCAAACTTTGGTGTTGTAGTGCCTCGCAACCCTCTGTTGGTAAACGGCCATCCTTCCTTGCGAAGTGTCTCTGATTTCAGCCAAGAGGTCCAAATTTGCTCGGAGCCCTCCATCGTTTTCGTCTTCATTGTAGTACTGAATCCGATGGGTAATGGCCCCTACCTCCATTGGAAGTACAGCTTCAGTGCCATATGTTAAGATGAAGGGTGTTTCTCCGGTGGCTAATCTCTCAGTAGTGCGGTAAGCCCAGAGGATGTGGTGCAACTCGTCTGCCCATAGTCCTTTGGTGTCATCTAGTCTCTTTTTTATTCCTTGAAGTAGCATACAGTTGGTTACCTCTGTCTGCCCGTTGGTTGGTGGATAACCGACAGAGGTTTTCCTGTGGTCAATGCCGAGGGCATCACAGAACAAGCCGAAAGTCGGATTGGCGAACTGAGTTCCATTGTCCGTCACCACAACCTGAGGGATTCCAAATCTATAGACTACTGCCCTTTGGAAGAAGTCCCTTACGTTCTTTTCGGTTATCGTCGCCAGGGCTTCGGCTTCTGCCCACTTTGTGAAGTAATCCACCGCCACCACGACAAACTTCCTTTGTCTCGTGGCTAGGGGGAATGGGCCTAGGATGTCGATTCCCCACATGGCGATTGGTACTAGGCTCGATAGAGATGAGAGCTCGGTAGAGTGTAGCCTGGGAACGGGGGCGAACATCTGGCACTTGACGCACTTCTTGACTAATGATTCCGCGTCCTTCCTCATTGTTGGCCAGTACAGACCCTACCTTAGCACCTTATGTGCCAAGGCCCGGGCTCCTAGGTGTTGGCCGTATATCCCTTCATGCACCTCCCGGAGTGTATACTCTCCATCGGCGGAATCCAGACACTTAAGGTACGGCATGGTGAACCCTATTTTGTACAGTGTCTCGTCCTTCAGAAGGAAGCGTGCCGACCTCATTCTTATTTTCCTTACCTCATCCCTATTCTCTGGGAGCTTTCCTTCCTTGAGGTATTCAGTTATGGCATCCATCCAGCTGTGGCCGTTCTCGCCTACGAGTAGTACCTCTTAGGGTTTTTCGGTGCTTGGCTGTGATAGTACTTCGAAATACACCGATCATCCAAGATCTGCGAAGTCGGAGGTGGCCAGCTGTGACAGTGCGTCTGCACTAGCATTCTCTTCTTGTGACACCTGCCTTACCTCAAATTCCTTAAAGGCCGATATTCTCTCTTGCACCGTCTTCAAGTACTCAACCATCCTTTGTTCTTTGGCTTCGTAGTCTCCATTCACCTGTCGTACCACGAGCTGTGAGTCATTGTGTACCACCAGCTCTTTCACCATCAAAGCCCGAGCCAGATTAATTTCGGCTATTAACGCTTCGTATTTTACTTCATTGTTGGAGGCATCGAAGTCAAACCGTAGGGCATATTCTATCTTGAAACCCTCGGGGCTAACTAGCATGATTCCTGCGTCGCTTCTTGCGCTGTTGGAAGCACCGTCCATATACAATGTCCAAGCCTTCTCTCCTCGGTTCTCGACAAACTCCTAGGGGTCCTCAGAGAGATTCGTCTCGGCGATGAAGTCTGCGAGGGCCTGTGCTTTAATTATAGTTCTCGGTTTGTACTGGATGTCGAATTCTCCCAACTCTATGGCCCAGTTTACTAGGCGACCGGACATATCCGGCCGCTGCAGTATCTTCTTCAGGGGCTGGTCTGTGAGTACGCATATCGTATGTGATTGAAAATATGGCATCAGCTTTCTTACCGCTATCACTAGGGCATACGCCACTTTCTCTGCCTTTCTGTATCTTGTTTCGGCATCTAGAAGGGTTCGGATGACATAGTATATTGGCCGTTGTTGCCTTCCTTCTTCCTTCGTCAGTACTGCGCTTACCGCCACTGCTGATACAGCCAGGTATAGCTGTAAGGTATCCCCAGTGTTCGGCTTCGTCAGCAGCGGGGGTGCGGCCAGGTACTCCTTCAATTGTTCAAAAGACTTTTCGCACTCCTCCATCCATTCAAACTTTTTGGTTCCCTTCAGTACTTTGAAGAAGGGGAGGCACCTGTCTACCGACCGAGACATGAATTGCCCGAGGGCGGCGACTCGACTTGTTAGCTCCTGGACTTGCTTCACATTCTGGGGTGACCTCATATCCCGAATGGCTTGTATTTTCACCGGGTTAGCTTTAATTCCCCTCTCCGAGACAATGAAGCCGAGGAACTTTCCCGAGGCTACTTCGAACACACACTTTGTTGGGTTCAGCTTCATGTCGTACCACCTCAGCACCTAGAACGCCTCTTCTAGGTCTTGGATGTGTTGTTCCGCCTTCAGGCTTTTTACGAGCATATCGTCCACATACACCTCCATGGTTTTTCCGATCATCCCCTTGAAAATTTTATTCACCAACCTTTGATAGGTGGCCCCTGCATTTTTTAGCCCGAAGGGCATGACTTCATAGTAGTACAATCCTCCCTCAGTCACAAAGGAAGTTTTTGGGACATCAGCCTCTGACATCTTGATCTGATTATACCTTGAGTATGCATCCATGAAGCTCAGCGCCTCGTATCCTGCCGTGGCATCAATGAGGAGGTCTATATTCGGTAAGGGGTATGCGTCCTTCGGGCAGGCCTTATTCAGGTCGGTGAAGTCGATGCAGATCCTCCACTTTTCATTTGCCTTCGGGACCATCACTACGTTGGATATCCACTCTGGGTATTGGATCTCGCGGATGAACCGGGCTTTCAGCAACTTCTCTACCTCTTTGTCTATTTTCTGCTGTCTTTCGGGGGTGAAAGTCCTCTTCTTCTGTTGCACCGGCTTCTTCATCGGGTTAACATTCAAATGATGCTCTATTACCCCTCGATCTATTCCAGGCATGTCTGAAGCCGATCAGGCGAAGACGTCAGAGTTGTTTTGGAGGAATGAGATGAGTTTTTCTTGTTGTTGCCTTGGCATTATAGCTATGATCTGGAATTGCTGAGCATTATCCCCCTCCTCGGCCTCAACTTGTACCAGATCCTCAGTGGGTTCCCCCAGTTGGTAACTGGAATCATCACGCAGATCCTCTATCGGGAGCGCCTCGCCCGCCTTTTCCTTTCCCCACAAGGTGGTGGCGTAGCACCTCCTGGATGCCTCCTGATCACTTCGACATTCCCCGACACCGTTCTTGGTTGGAAATTTCATCTTGAGATGGGGTGTGGAGATGATAGCCTTTAGTAGGTTCAAACCGACCCTCCCTAGTATGGCGTTGTATGCCGAGGTAATGCCTACTACCAGGAAGTTGATCATGATCGTCACTTGGCGATCTTCGATGCCGGCTCTTACTGGCAACTCAATCGATCCTTCCACCTTCACTGGGACGTCGGATAATCCCTGCAACGGGTGTTCGACTTTCTTTAACTTTTCCTCGTCCAGGCCCATCTTCCGGAAAGCTTCAAGGAACAGGATATCAGCTGAACTGTCGTTATCCACTAGGATCCTCTTCACTTTGTAATACGCTATGGTCATGGTGACAACCAGGGCGTCGTCGTGCGGAGTGTGTACCCCTTCCAGATCATCATCTGAGAAGAAAATAACCATCCCCATCCTTGCCTTCTTGTTCGGCCATTCCGTCGTATGTACGCTTCTTGCATAGGCTTTTGCTTTCTTGGCAGAGACTGAACTTTCTCCAGCGGCTAGGCCTCCACAGATGGTCTCTATAACTCTAGTCGGGCTCTTATTCTCATCTCGGAGGCGACGTTCAACTTCCTCGGGTGTCGGGTCCCTTCATCGTTCTTGATTGCCTTTACGGGCAGGCCCCCTCCTCTCGTAGCGACCTCTGCCATCTTTCTGACGGTTATCCCTACAGTCATTACCATCTTGGGCATCCTCCTTTTCGCGGTCTATAAATCGGCCTGGATATCCCCTTCGGATCATCCTTTCTATCTCCCCCTTGAGGTGCCAACAGTCTTCAGTGTCGTGGCCATGGTCTCTGTGGAAGTCAATATCTGTCCATGTTGCATCTCTTGGGGTGTCACTCCATCTTTTCTGGCCATTTCATGGCCCTGGCATTCGGGGAGTCCTTAATCTGCATCAGTACCTCCGTTCGTCTCCGGTTCAGGGGTGCATATTTCTCGAACTTCCTTGGTGGATTGGGTGCCCGACCGTGCTCAGGCTTTCATCTTTGGCCTCCTTCGGAGGGTTTGTCGTTGGCCCTTGAGAGCCTCTTCCTTATCGCCTTCCTTTCGGCCTCTTCGTCGACCTGGAGGGTTTCTTCCATCTGGATGTATTTATCGCACCGAGCTCTCAGCTCGGTCAGATTCCTAGGTGTATGCTTCACCAGGGACCTTTTCAACTCCTTATCCTTGACGCCTCCTAGCAAGGCCGTGAACTCTTCTTTCGGGTCCAGGCCTTTGACCGTGATTTTCTCTTGTTGGAAGCGCTTCATGTAGTTCCGCAGTGACTCTCCTTCCTGTTGCTTGACATTGGTCAAATTCAACGTAGTCTTCTGAAGGGCTTGGCTACTGGAGAATCCTTTCACGAAGAAGTAGCTTAGATCGCTGAAGCTGTGGATCGACTTCGTCGGCAGACGGTTGTACCATAGCCTTGCCGCTCCTTTGAACATCAATGGCAGGACGCGACACATAATATTTTCTGAGACTCGATGGAACTGCATGGTGACCTTGAAGCCTTTCAGATGATCGACGGGGTCCCCAGACCCGTCGTATGTGTCATACTTTGGCAGGCGAAAGCCGATCGGGAGCGGGTCCCTCATGACTTCATTAGCTAAAGCAGTGTCATTACTGAGGTCTGGCTCGCGGGTTTCCGTTTGATTTTCTGCCACCTTCTTAATCTCATCTTTTAGGTCCAAGATCATCTGCTTTAACCCCGAGTCCTTATGTCTGGGCTTGTCTCCTTGGCGTGGTTCCCCATGTCGGTCCTTGGTGGCACGCCGCGTCCTTCCCCTAGGTGTGGGACTTTCCCTCGTTGCTCGATTTTGAGGATTACGACTAGACCTTATTGATCCCGTACTGCTTCGGTCCTCGTCTCGTCCTCTCACGGGCTGGATGTGGGGGTCTTGTGGCGCTTCGCCGGTCTTCTGAGAGATAGCTTTGGAGACCTCCTTCATTGCCTCGGCCATTCGGTCATATTTGTCCTGGAGGGCTTCGAACTGCTCCCTTGTCACGTATTCCTGCGCTCCAGGAGGGGGCAGAGGATCACTATCTCCACGCATCGAATATCCGACCGAATGCTGGTATCTCACTGAACCTTCCCGACCATCGTTCAGCCTTTCTCGTCCATTTTTTGTCGAGGGAGGGAGCCCTCCTGAAGGTTCCTCCTCCTCCATGTTCATGTTTGATGCTACTCTCGTCTTCTTACGATTGTAAGTTCTCCCCACCATTACGGTCATTCCCACGGATGGCGCCAATCTGTTGCTGCCAAAAATCCATATGAGCTGACCTGCACAAGCACAGACGGCAGAGGCCCGAAGCTTTGTCCGAGGTTAGTCCTCCGACGGTCAAGTTAGGGATTGGCCGCACAGTTTGTGTAGGAGTAATGGTGTGGGTATTGATACTTACCACTCTCTTTCTTCTGGGCCTTCTTATATAGCTCTTAGGGTTTGGGGTTTCCCCTTTCCTCATCGGAGTCTTCGTCGAGTCTACCTCCTTCTCTTTTAGAGTTCTACTCCGATACGTCCTACCCCTTCGTGGGGGATATTCTCTTCACACGGTTGACATGGTAGAATCCCGACATCCTCTATTAGGTGGGTGACACGTGTCCAAGTGGGCGACGTGTGTCCTTACCCTACTGGATAGTCAATTTGGCCGTATCAGGAACATTACCAAATGCAGCCTTAATATGAGCTCAGGTACACCCTTGATTTTGGTTTTAATCTAGTTCATTATTCACCATTAGAGCAATAATTTAGGAAACCCAAAACCTAGAAGCACATCCACTGAAGCCACCACGTACCCTCGTCACCACCTTTTTCGGAAAAAGTTAAAGCTTATTTCATAGAGGATGCCATGCCTATCAGTCCTAATAGAGGTAGGTCCATAACCTCCTCTTCAAGCTAATGAAATTTCTTACAAACTCTATTTGCATGGAGAGTGATTCTTCCATTTTTTGTCTGAGCGAAACTTGGCTGTTGTCTAGGTTGCAATCAAGTAGCTACAACCCCTAGTACCAATCAAGGGAATAGAATCTCATGGGTAAGGGTGAAATAATTCATCCAAGATGAGTATTTTCAAACCTGCCCCTGGGATTCCATTCCCTTTATTGCTACTATGGGGTTGCAGCTACTCAGGCAGCAATGAAATTTTTTCCTTTTTGTCCTTTATTTATTGTGTTTGTAGTCATTAAAATCCCAACATGTTCAAATTTGTAAGATGTAAGATCCTTTGGGTAATCCTCCTTTTCTTGAAATTACAAAATATCTTTAATTCTCAAATAAAATATATTTATGTTCAATGAAATTAAATAGAAGATGTAACTAACCCCAAGAAGGTAGCCGAGTTGGCAAAGGACCTTCGCCTCAAGAAGTGTATAGTTCTAAGTTCAACAACTACTCTTACCTCTTTGGGGTCACTCACATGGAGTGTCAGTGCTCTTTAACTTTCAGTTAAAACTGAATAGTTCTCATTCTCGATCGGACCTAATCAATGTAATTGTGGGGTCAGTAAAAAAAAAAAAAAGATATAACTCATATGTTCCAATAGATGTAAGTTTTATTACCACCTAGTCCCTCCTCTTAATAATATCACATGATAGAGCTGTATTTTGGATTTAAATACTAACTTCCCCAAAGCAACCTCTCTCAATTTTGTTTGGTAATTCAGTCTTTCATCAATCATGCCAAAAGATCTTTTATATATATATTCCCAGTTTTTCCCAGAACATATTGCTTCTTATATACAACT
>NC_056559.1:13744342-13745256 GCF_013358625.1 Macadamia integrifolia | reverse complement strand
AAAAAAAAAAAAAAAAAAAAAAAAAAAAAAGAAGGAACCACTGCTAAAGATCTTAATGTTGTCCAAATCTTTTTTTGGATTATGAAGAATGTTGATAAATGGATTGTTGATCTAAATTTGTTTCAACCTTTGTTTGACTACAGTCCGTCCATGCCTCAACCATTAAGCCTTACTGAATATTATGAATTGGTTGACCCTGGAACTTTTATTGTTATATTTGATGGAAGCTTTGTTAAAGAAAAATATGAAGTAATTAAGATGGGCCTTAGTTATTGTTTATGGAAAAACTTTTGTTGCTATTTCTATTGAGTTTGGTTATGCAAGGAGTGCACAAGAAGCCAAAGCTAGGGGAATGCTCTAAGGACTTCAAATAGCAGGAGAATTGGGAGTCACAATTATTGTCTCTAGACTGATTGCCAAGCTTTGATTGAACGGGTAGGCGAATGTATAGAAACCCGGCCATGGAAGCTTTCTACTATTCTCTTAGATGTTAAGTCTGTTCTTAAACTTTTTTCTAAAGCGTCTGTGGTTAAACAGAGTTAGAATGGTATAGTTATAGCTCATGATATGGCTACTAGTGCAAGAGTAAAAAAGCTTAAGACTTGAATTTCGGATAATCTTGTATCCTTTTTCTCTTCTTACAAGATTTTCTTTTCTCATAAAAAAAAAAAAAAAATAAAATAAAAATCCCATTATTATCAAGTAAATTAGATCAATATTAATTTATATCAATTTGATAGACACGCTACCAGCACTTCCTTCCTCACTACTTGAATGGTGGAATAACTTTGCCGACCTGGATTTGAAGCCCTCCTTATCGAGAGCACGAGATCAGGTGGAACTGGCAAACCCACCATTAATACGCAGATATCAAAGCTTGTCTGAATGTGCAGTGTACACATGGGCACATATTG
>NC_056559.1:13731465-13744242 GCF_013358625.1 Macadamia integrifolia | reverse complement strand
TGAGTTTGTTATGATGAATATAAATGCTAACAAACCTTCACTCTTTTTATGAGTTTGAGACAAGTATCCAAGGAATATGTGTGTGAAACGGAACTTCAGAAGGGACTACTACAACACTACTATGGGTGTTGGATAGGTGAGGGCAACTGCATTACTTCTCGTACCACTAAGGATATCTTCTCGTACCACTAAGGATATCAAGGCGTAAGGTGACCTAAGGTGAGGGAGGATGCCAAAAAATTAAGGTGCCAGTCCAGGCTGGGCCACCTTGTCGCCTGGGTGACACCTTGATAACCATGCTTACTACTGTTGGACAGATGAGATCTCTAGATACATCACCTGTTCAATTTCTGGACCATCTCAATCATGTGGTCCACCATGAGTTGGATTCTTTCCTAGATTTGTTAGGTTTACGAATTCATCTTTTTTTTCGGAAAGCAAGAGGACTTTTGAGCCAATATTTGGACCTCCATTTAGACACATGGTGAATATGATTGGGCTGAAAGTTGACATATGAGTAGATGACGAGGACCAGTTCACATAGTTCAAGTGCCAACTGAACTCCTATATGCAGATAGACCATTTGGACAAGAAAAAATCAGTCCCTGATGATAACAGCAAACAATGATGATGACGACCACGACCACGACCACGACCACCACGACCACAACGATGATGATGATGATGTTGATGATAACCAGCTCTATTTTCATTCTTCCATCAAGTGATAGATGTTGATATTTCTTAGGCATTTCAAAATTTGCTTTAGAAGATATTTAATCTCCCCATATCTTGTGGCTTTGGAAGCACATTGTTGGGACCTGATAGTGTAACATTTTATTCTCTTGGAAATCTTGTTACTGATGTTCCATAAATGAATTTCTGGTGACGGTAACATGATGCAATTTCCCTTAACCAGGTTTTTGATGTGTTTTGTCCATTTACTTAATCCTGGATGCTAATGCTGGTTAGCTGGAGAGTGTTCCAACTGAAATCTTGTCAAGTAATGGTCCTTGGAGAGGGATACAGGTGAGTCTCACTTTACATGAACGGATGATTTCATAAGTAAATTCCATTAAGTTCATCAATTCATGCACAACTGATATTTGCCTCAGAAGATTGAATCCTTTTGTTGAAGTCATGGGCAAAAAAATGGCTCTAGCCATTATAGGATGCCAGAGCTGTATGACTTCAACCCTTACAAGGATATCGAATAACATGATCTTTTGGGTTGAAAGTAGATACATTTTGATAAGATGTTGCAATTTTTACTGGAGCAAAAAGGAAGTATGTCTTTGCAGGATGGATTCAAGCCTTGGGAGACACTGGGTTTCACCTGTTTTATCCATTGCACCAAGGCCATTAAATTATGGCTTTTCTGTTGTTTGTCATGCACCAGTATTGCAGTGGTGGCATCTTCTCCTTTGCCTCTTGAACATTCAGTGTTATTCGCAAATTCAGGGCGGTTATTATCCTGCAGTGTATTGTGGGCAATATGAAAGTGGAGGTGGTAAAGAGGCTGTTGTTTTGGAGCTTTGGGTCAGTGGTTAGCCAAATCTTGACTGACTGGATGGTTATATTGTAGAATTCTCCCTCTGGACTTGTCCCATCAATCGCAACTCCTCTTGGGTATGGCGCAAGATCCTCCTTGCTAGGACTCTTGCCATAACGGCCATGAAATCCATTATCGGTAATGGGGCTAATACCTCCTCCTAGCTGGACAATTGGCATCCAGCTGGAGTGCTTTCCCTCATTGTGAGCCACTGAGTGGTCTACTCTTCTGGTATTCCCAAGTCTCCTCGATCATCTCCAATGGCTCTTGGTCCATCCCTATTATTCCCTCTCTTTCCAGCATCCATCATTCCATCAACTCCATTCCTCCCCCCTCTTGTGGTGCTGATAGAATTATCTGATTCCCTTCCCCCTCGAGCCGCTTCTCCTCCTCGGCTTGGAACCACTCCCGGTCTCCCAACCCCATTGTCCCCTGGCATAAGGTTGTCTGGTTACGTGGCCACATCCCTTGTCACAGCCTTACTGTTTGGAGAGCTTTCTCCAATTGCCTCCCCACCCAATCCTTCCTCATATACTGCCATATTCTAGTTTCCCCGGCTTGCTGCCTTTGATGGAATGGTTTGGAAGAAGTCAACTATCTCTTCTTTGATTGCACTTTCATCTCTCGTATTTGGAAGCTTGTCCTCTCCAAATGTTGGCCTGCCCTAGACTTCCTCTTCCTCTTCAGAGAGAGTGGAACTGAATTGATATGACCTTCTCTGGTAATTCTATTTGTGACGCTGCCGGTAAGCTGGCGTTCGGGTCTTCTATCTCCCATGTTTGGTTGGAGCACAACCTTCGTAGATGGACTTCCAAGTCTAGATCCTTTGACAAGATTTGGAGGGCCATCTACTTTGACGTCTCCTCCAAGCTTGCCTTTCTCCCCCATAGGACTGTTTCGGTTTCCCCTAGAAACAGGTTTATTGTTATGGGGTCTCCCTCTTTCTATTTTATGCTCCCCTAATCCCCTTCCCCCGCCCTGTAGGGCTGTATCATTCGGATTCTCCTGTTTGTATATCTCCCCCCCCCCCCCCACCCCTTTCTTTTTACTGTTTTTAATATATTATCCATTAAAAAAAAAAAAAAAAAAAAAAAATGTTGTTTTAGTGCTGTACTTTTACATCTTTTCCAGGTTGTATGGAAAATTGGCTGCATCGAGGTTTGCCTTAAAAGAGCGTAATAGTTTCCTCATTTTCCTTGGTTCATTGTGGTGTGAATTTTACAAATAAATTTGCTTATCCTACTCGATTTTTATTAGGGCTTGTGGTAGGTGGTGAAAAAGAGCAAAATTCTCCACTTCCACAAATGCAAATGTGATTTTATGCTCTATTTTTGCAACTTGTCCAAGTTCTATGTATTCTCCAGATCAAGTGGGTCTTGGGAACCAAATCTTTCAGCTTACTACTCTCTCTACATGAAAATCTTTCATGCATCTTTGCAAATGTGTGGTGTTTGGTTTGAGGAATTCTCCCAAAGTCCATGGTGCAGCTTACAGTCCAAGTAGATTTGTACAGTGTCATTAAGACGTTGAAGCACGACATTTGATCTTGCCATATTCATGGAACTGACGGAGCAAGCAGTGGTGGTACATAGCACAATGATGCCTGTCAAAATTAATCTTGACTGAGACATTGAGTAATGATATTCATTGGTCTTTCCTCTTTTGTTGCCCTTGAAACCCCTAGAAAGATTCTCTTAGCTATTGTGATACGACTTGCAGAGTTTAGACTGAAATGTGGAGGAACACATAAGTGAAATTGTCAGACCCCACAATTTAAGAACACTAAACTCTAAATTCTATGTGAATTATAGTTCAAATCTCGTCATTTGATCATCAGTAATGTTCTTTGTGAGCCTCAGGAGATCAATTTCTTCAAGCTCAAATTTACTATTTCTTTGGGTACAAAACATTCAGTTGCGCATGTTTAACTGTTATCGGCTTCTGATGTTCTAAAAATATGTAATTATGTGATGACAGGATGATGGAGAGTGGGCTTCTACCTCCACAGGAGGCAAAGAAAGTTTACGAGAAGAAACTGAAGAGGAACCAGGAACAGAAGCTGAGGTCTCCAGTGAAAGCGGTTGTTGCCTCTGTGAAGAAAGCTGTGAATAGTGTCACTGTTAAAAAGGCCAAGGCTTCAACATCTCCAGCCTTGCCGGCAAAGAAGAAGTCAGTGGTGGAGTCAAAAACCATTACCACGTCCGTGTCAAAGAAGTCTAATAAGCGCAAGAGTAGGGACGACGACAGTGGCACCTCAGAGGATGATTCTGACGATGACTTTGTTTTGGCCAAGAAGAAGGTAAAGAAGCCCAGAGCCGCGTAAAAGCTGGAAAGACAAAAATATTAGGATACAGATACACACTCCCACATCCCATCTGTGCCGGAGTGTCTTTGTTCTTAGCTTCTGTATTTTTACTATTTAGTGTGGTCAGCAAATCACATTCTGCAGTGGAAAATTTGTGCCTTATTCAGACACTAGTGAGTGAATACTGAATAGTGATGTTCATTAGTTTTTTCTCTTTTCTCCCAACCCAAAAGAAACGCCAAAGGATAAGAGAGATTATATTGATTTCGCTGATTAATTAATCTTCTTGTGCTTTTGCTTGCTATCGGTAATTCTATCGTTGGATAGTGTATGTACACACCAGCACCCGAGGCTTAATGGGAGGATGCATGCAAGCATCTTCATAGTGGGGGCAGCGTGGTCTTTTCTTACCCAGTGTGTGGGCGCAAGTACAAACTATTGAGTAGTGTTAGAAGGATATGGGAGGAATATTGATTGTGCTCCCATCTTGACTAAAATAGATAATGAGCCACTATTTGATGCATTAAATATCTGATATTATATAATAAGAATCATTAATTTTTTTTTTTTTTCAACTCCATTCATTGGTTGGTCAGGGATAAGTCCACTAAAGCATTAAAATTATAAAGAAGATCATCATCTGATCATGTTGAATTTTAATAACAGTAGTGAGTAGGAGGAACTTATGGGACAAGGCATGTTACTGTGTGTGGACTATGGAGTATGAACTTAGACTAAGGGAAATTTAATTTATTATTATTATTATTATTATTTTATATTATTTTGGTTGATGATTTACAGATTAAGGGATATTGGAGTGGGGCATGAAAGAGGAAATGATAGTAGTCATTGAATTTTGAAACATCTATTATCCAAACTCCAAGGTATCAACAACAGTCAAATAGCATCTTTCTCTCACAGCAGTAGTCAGCGGTCAGCAATCTTCTTCCCCACGGGTTATGCGTGTGGAAAGTCTGGGAAAACTGTGGATTGATGAAGAAAATGTCATGTTCTCATTTTCATCTTATGTTTTTATCTTTGACTTTCTTATTTCAAGTAAGGGAGAGGGTTGCATAAAAGGCAGCGTAGCCTCTGCTTAGCACTGGTCAATGGGAGTGTTTGAAAAAGTAAATTAACACAGTGAGAATTTCAAATTTTCATGAAGGGGTGAGAAGGTCATTTTATCCCTCTCTATTTCTGGGCACATTCACCACCTTGCCTTCAGTTTTCTTTTTTCATGTAACCAATCATAGTTATAATGGGGGACGAGCTTCTTCTTCAATAATGGTAGGCAGTTGGAAATAGCATAAATCCAGAAAAAATCATTGGTTCGGTCCTTTTATCCCACCTTGAACTACAATAGTAGTAGGTTAGTAGTTAGTACTTAGTAATGAGTGCGGCCCCTCATGAGGCCAAAAATAATGAGTTCCTTCCAGCCTTTCTAGCCCCAGTGTAGACGGCCTTGTACGGCAACGGAGCTCTTATAACTATGGTTCGAATCAAGGTTACTATGTCATCAATGTATAAGGAAGTTTTCACACTACATCATGACATGGAAAACAATTTGATATATCAGTAATTACATGGTCAAAGGACGAAAGAAAAAATATCAATGCGAGACCCACACGGTTAGAATATGAGAAGAGATAGGAAAACATTTCCACATTGTAGAAACCTATCAATCTATCATGGATACAGAACGACACCCTTATTTTAAAATTTAGAAACAGATTTATCTATGCAAAGTGCAAACTGTTGTTTTCACAAAGGACACTTGGAACCATTTTAGGAAGCAAAGCTTGAAGACCATTCTCTCTCTCTCTCTACATGCCATTCAAATGTCATTTTCCTCTAGAATATATTTGAAAAAAATAATAGAAAGAGAAAATGTGGTTAAGGACTAAAGAGACGCGTTCATATCTGTACAGACCTAACACTTTAAACACATGACATGAGGAAGACAACAATAATGCAACAATATTGATCTGTCATATATCAATATCCAAATCCGTATGGTAATGGCTGTACCTATCATGTTCCTCTACCCTTAACTTCATTTTTATTTATTTATTTATTTATTTGTAGTATTAATTAGTTGGCACATGGTAGTAGCCGCGTTACAGTGAGAATGGTCTTCATCTGCTGTATTTTTTTTTTGTCACTGACCTTAATGGCTTCTATTGTCTCTGTGTTAACTCAATTCAATGAACTTTTCAATGTAAAAAAGAAAAAATAAGTCCCCAAGCTTTTCTCTTTTTAATTAGAGAAAAGAAACTTGTCCGCTTACATGGCTGGCTCTACAACCGACACAGATAGACACAAATAGACCGCACTACGTACCCTCCACCAGATGCCTCCACACGAATTCCCATTGACCTATGCATTGGTGCAATAAATGCTTAAGCGGACATGGTTCTCTTGTCTTTTTTATTTTAATTTTTGGTAGAAAGTCTCTAAGCTCTATTTGAGCGTGGATATATTGTGTTGACCCATCTAGTGATTATTTTTCTAAGAGCAGATATCATAGACTAAGCATTTTCCCACCTATTTATAACTTACATTGTAGGTCTATTGGGATCTGAAATTTGGTAGAATCATAGACCGAAAATTATATAACAAAAATGTGGAATTACCAATTGATGAGCCAAATAATGCATACGGCTCAGGATCAAGCGCATCACTCCAAGACCTATACCTTATGAGGATCGAACCACTAGGCTAAGCTTGTAGCCCAGACTCCACCTGGTCAAGCTTGTAGCTTGGACTCCTAAATAAGGACTCTCCAAATAGGAAATCCGTACCCTATTTGGGCTCTCCAAATTAGAAATTAGTTTCCTGGTCAGGCAGGCTCTTCTCTAAGATCTTCTATTGGAACAAGAAACCAGTTTCCTTATTGGACACTTACCAAACGTGAGAATCTCCATAATTGCTTTCAGCCAACCACTATAAATATGAAGGTAAACCCTCAAAAGGAGGGATAAGTTCTTACTAGGAATTACCTGTTGTGAGTTTTTGATTTAGGCATCGAAGAGTACCCCGTTGGATCATTCCGACACTCTCTTTTGTCCATTCTTCTGTGTACATACAACATGGAACATCGACTCCTGCCTAGAAGTGCTACCGGTCAGATTTCACTGCATCACCAAGTGTAGGATCAGACTCAAGAGGATGTGAAATGAATAAGTAAAAATTAAAACTAAATTTCAAAATTTATAATTAAATAAATTACGGAAGCTATGACAGTTTCAACTCACACCCACGCTCGAGAAGAAGTAAAGAGAAATGCTTTTATATATATATATATATATATATATTAGTTTTTTTTATGTCCAATTGGCACAACTCTTTTAGTGTTTATAATTGGCCTAATTAGTGAGTGCAGCAACATTACTTATACACTTTCAAGCTTTATTAGTTAAAACATGAATAAAATGGCCGAATCAAATTTTTCTTTTTCATTTAAAACACGTATAGCTGAGCTATTGCCAAAGAGTCAGTAAAATACATGAAATGGATGCCTAAAAGTTCTAAATGTTTATACTACCCATGCACTTATTTGCGAAGCTAACTAGTAAAGATATTATCCATACGACAGCTGTTATGGATCACATAGAAGCAAGTAAGATTTGTTTTTTCTTTGAAGTGAATCTGTAAAAAAAAACCCAAATTACACAAATAGGGCGTCTATAATCTTAAGGAAAGTGATCATTGGACATGACTCAAATTAACCATATCTTCTATTGCAGTATTTTATAAATCAAGATATGAAGTTGATATACACTCCCCTTCTATAGGTGTAATTTAGTACAACAATAAGTCAAGTTCTTATAATCTTCTAATTAGTTTACTACAAGAAAAGAAATTTGTTTTATTTTTTACTACTAAAGAAGAAAACCATTCTACAACTAAAAAGTTAGAGCGTTTCAAAAACGTCAATTAGCCAAAGTGGAAAAACCTCATCCCTAAAAATCTACAAAGCCAGATCTGAAAAATAAACATATTATCAATAGAGAAAAGTCTCCGAAGTATATCTAAGGTCTTGGGTCATAATTCTGGTAAACAGCAGCCGGTTTTGGGTTTGTTTGTAGAACTTGCAGTTTGTCTTATAGTGAGTGGTGGTTCAAGTCCACACATTTCTGGCAAGGGAGTCCTTCTTCAGTGACTACTGAGAGAGAATTAATGACTTTATCACAAAATTAAGTTATTTAAAGAGTTATGTAAGATAATATTTTCAAAGAGTTAACATCCATGGACCATTTAACCTAAGGCTCCCGTTTTGTGAAACCTGTGGCTTGGTGATGTGATCAAAGGAGAAGATTTTTTTTTACTAACGATGGGTATCTAGGCCTTTGATCTGACTAGTCTCATGAGCCCATATTGACCCCATAATCGTAAAGACCAGGTAAAAGTTTCTATAACTTTATTTATGTTTTTTTTTTTTTTTTTTTAAAGCTAATTTTGAACTATCCAATGGAACTTTACTCATTTCATGTGAGAAAAGTTGATTACCTGACCTTCTCGTGCTGCAAGCCAATGCACTAGGCATTGGGTTTATTTCATGTCTAGAATATTAAAAAAATGTCAATTTTTTTACTGGACTTCAATTGTGAGGTTTTACTATCATAAAAAAATATATAAAATTCAAGGTTTATTATATTGTTTTTAGAAAAAGGTTTTCCAAGATGCCTGTGTGGGGGAATCTCCCATGCCACACCAATAATGACATGAATAACAATATCATTCACGATCCATATGGTCAAGAGAGGAGTGAAAAAATAATAAAAAAATCTCATGTGATAGGGGATAGTACACCGATATCGTGGGAAACATTTTCCCTTTTTTTCGAAGGAACGAGTAAAGTCAGCTTGGTATGAATTACTAATACAAAAAAACTCAGCATTTTTCCCAATTAAATAGGTTGGAATGGATCCAGGAAAAAAAAAAAAAGCAAGAAAGAAAAACACACACACACATAGAGTAATATCCCACCTACAATCGATTGGCCACATGAATCTTTGCTCTTCAAGCCACTTGGTTAACTGTCATACTAGAGTCCACACCTAGTTTCTGCTTATCTTTCCTATAGCCTCATCTAATGCTATCTGATTTTCTTATGGTAACAAACAAGGAGGGTAATGATTTGAGAAAAATCTAAAAAATCAAAAGGTGAAAGAGGAAAGATTGTTTGGATATCTTACTTATATCTATCACGAGGCATGTCAAGTAGATAAAATTTGGTAGACAAATAGAGCCCAATTAAGATTCATTGATTACATGTTAATTTTGAGCCCAAAAGGTGTTTGTGAAGTGGTAAAACAAAGCCTTGAAATTTTGGGATTATGTAAATGGTACCATAAGAGAGTGAATGAGCATAAATGGTATGATCTATCATTTCATTAGAAAGTAAATTATTGGATTAGAGGCTGAAGATTTACACTTGGCCAATACAGGCTCGTTCCCAAGAAATCTAAAAATTTGAATTCCCACATCACCTTTTCACATGGAATTATTAAATGTGCCACCTAAATTAATTAAGCTTAGGTGGGCAGCTCCCCATTCAACCTTTTATCCAAAATATTATAAAAAAAAAATACAGTTCTACACATCTTCACCAACCTTGAAGAGCCATCGGTCGTTCTTTGTTTGCTTATCTAAATCGATTGTTCTTTGCTTGCTTATCTAAGATGCAAACTAGGCTCCATCATATCATTGTCACATAATTTAAAATATAAAATTTAAATTTATTATTGTTATTATTATTATTTTTTATTAATTCTATCCTAATATTCAAAGTTATCATTGTTATTTTTTATTTTGATATTCTATCTTACAAGGGCTAGCCTACTGGGTGCTAATAAGGTCAAGATTATATGACAAGATTCGATACCATGACCCCCTCTCTTGGGCGCCAACTCTTCAAGCCGAAGTTGTTACCACTAGGTTAAGCTAGTGTTCATTATTCAAATTTACTACAATCTTTGCAAATATCAACTAAAATTCTAAAGGTCACCATGGCCACACCATCTGGCTAGATTTTTGAAAAAAATCTTGTTTGGGTGGAACAAAGGTTATTCTGGTGCACGAGTATGACCTAGTATTACTTATACTCTCTCTCTCTCTCTCATATTAAAGATGTGAGTTCCCCTTGTATGATGCACCTTAAACCATCGTATTCTTCTCTCTGGTTCTCTAGTTCAAATACCAATAAAACCGGGTAGCGTGTTGATTTTCCGCCCCCCCACCGCCACCCCCACCCCCCCCAAAAAAAAAAAAAAAAAAAAAACTTTTTTCTTTAAGGTTATGCTTGGTAGCCAGAGAAGAAAATAAATGAAATGAAAAAAAAAAAAAAGAATCTAAAGAATAAAAGAATAAAAATAAAATAAAATGATAAGAAAATAAAAAATTATGTCTGTTTGACTACTAATAGAAGACAAAGACTTTTTTTTTTGGCAGCAGAATAAAACTTCACCGTTCCCAAGGTGAATTTTGAAATAAATAAAAAAAATAAAAAAATCTTCTCTTATCTTCAGGACATACTAAACACAATGAGAATTTCTTAAACCAAGAAAATAATACAATTTTTGTATTTTTGTATTTTTTCTTCTCTTGGCTATCAAACACACCTAAGTTGAATTTATTGGTGCACTTCAATGAGATTAGTCATGCAGTCAAAAGATCTAAAATTAGGTACTTTTAAACAATTATCAATACGAAACTGTACAAATTTAATCGTACATATGTGTACTTTCTCATGCAACACACATGCCACCTATTAATATAAATATGTAATGTAATGCTTAATAGTTGTTATTACCTATATTTATACTTCTTTTTTTTTTTTCTTTTTGGAGTGCTAACGACCGCTATCTAGGCCTTTGGCTTGACTAGTCCCATTGATTCATACTGATACCACAACCGTATGGACGGAATCATACTGAGGTTGAATAAGAACTATTCAACTTTCATAGAAAACAATGAAAAGTAATAAATACCCCGTGTGATTGGCCCCAAGGAGGAAAGAGAAGTCGAACTTAGATCACACAATTCCTAATCAGGTCAAGGTCCCTGAGCAGACGTATATCATTGTTTCTAATAACGTGACCATGTTGTCTGTTAGGAAAGTTGTTCAGTCAATTCGTCTTCGTTTGATTGGAGGAGGAATTTAATGGAAGAGAAGTGGATTTGTTTTTAATTCTAAATTAAAAGATTTAAGATTTTAATTTAACATGGTTATAGAAACTACTTAAATTTCTTATTATTTTTTAGTAATGATACCTTTACATGTGATTTTTATTTTACTTTTTAAATTCAAAAAAATTTAAATGAAAAATAAATTGAAATTTAATAAGTAAATAAGAAATAGAGTTAATGATACAAACATGTGAGGTAATTATTACAGAAGTTTCTTAATAGGTTTGAAATTTCACGTTACTTCCTTTAAATTTCCTTTGCAATCAAATGTAGCCTTCATAAAAATTAGGACAAGTATTAATAAGTTTACTTTAGGATTTTACAATTTAGGCCAACTTATCTTAATTAAGAAGGATTAACACAATTCTTGAAATTTTTAAGTAAAGAACTCCCAAAACTAGGTTGACCAATTCAACATCAACTATTTCACCATATCAATGAACATGCACCCTGAAAAAACATGTTAATGAGAAAACTAAAATGGTTAGAGGGTGTTTGAGATTTTAAATGTAATCGCAAGCGTACGGATCAATGTAGCTATGGGTCGAACACAGGGAGAACAACCACTTTATTTTATTTTTTCTTTTAATAATACGAAAGTGAACTGATTAATGATTGTGATCTAATTCTAATTACCATCCTAAACATATATATCTAAAATAACGTTCTAACCATTCATCATCTAAGAATTTAAAGATGCAAACCACGCAATTAAAATTAAATAAATAAATAACTAAAAATAAACAACCCACGTAATTAAAGAAAAATAAAGGAAAAAAATGCTGAAATAAAAATAAAGTAAAAGAAAGGGGATAAATGTAATACCCCGCTTCTTAAAAACCCGGTCTGATTTCGCGATTGAACCGGTTTAACCATGCAGGAACTGAGCCAGAGGATATTAGAGCGGGATCCTTATGGGCTATGATGGCACAGGTGACCTTAAACACCGGCTGGCCCGACAAGTCTGAGCCAGTGCCAGAAGAGACGGGAGTGCCCAAACCGTGTACGTGCACCTACCATAAGGCTATGTACGGATAAACAGGTATTATATCCGTATTTTAAGGTATATACGTATGCTACATCGTATGCTTGGGGTGGGGTTCGCGCCGAGGTCCGAACCCGGTCAAAATTCTAAGTTTTGGCTCTCAGGCGGGTATAACAGGTGGGTACACCCACCCACCTGAGTGACCCATCCAAGACTATTCACTTAATTAGGAATAGTATATAAGACTTTATGATTTCTTTTCTTTCCATTTATTACCCTCGTACGTTTGGTGAGAAAAGTAAAGAGGAGAGAGAAAAGAAAGGGAAGAAGAAAGGAAGAGGAAGAAAGGAAGGATTTCAGTGGCGCCGAAGCTCGATCTTGCCATTCCGGTGCCGAGAGAGTAATCTTCAACTCTAGATCTACAGTTGGAGGTAAGAAAAGTTGGGTTTTACGAACGTTCACCATACCCAAGCTTTAAACCCTTGATTCGAGTATGGTTTCTTGAGATCTTGTAAATACCCTTTGAAATGATGAATTTAAGGTTTAATAGATGATTTATGTGTTGATCTTGAAGGATTTGAAGAGATATTGACAAGGTAGAAGAAGCATTGTGAGTTGGAAGTGATTTGAAGGGTTTGAAGTCATTTTTGGGCAAAGAAGGTAAGATGGTTTTCCTCACTTGAATCTAACCTAGATCTAGGTTAGAACCATCCTATAGGACTTCAAAGGTGTGAAGAATGGGTG
>NC_056559.1:13718264-13731365 GCF_013358625.1 Macadamia integrifolia | reverse complement strand
TGGTCAGCGTTTGAAACCGTTCCTCGAGTTTCCCACTACTAGTAGTGAAGAGGTCATGGATCTCCATGAACCTCTTTACACTGATGACTAACTGTTATTCAGGTATGACCCCCTTGCATTGTCTTTGTTTTTAATTCTTTCCATGCATTGAGGGCATTGCATGACTTAAGTGTGGGGGAGGGAAACCAGTTTTTGTTTTTTTTTTATTTCACTTTGTTTTGTTTGTTTTTCTTTTTATTTTTGAGCTTGCTAAGGATGAAGTCCTACTTTGGTTTTTGGCTAATGATCATACCATTCGGTTGCTTGATGTATGAAAATAAAATTTTTGATTAAGGTACCCATTTTGAACGTATAAAACCCTGTTGAGAAGAAAGAAACAAGCATGTGTCTTGAGATGAGACTTTCTTTTGAAAAATAAGAGACCCTTGTTTTATGGTGATGGACCATATGTAAGTCTGTGGGTTCCTTATACTTTTGATTTGGGGTTGAGACCTTCTTTTTAATTTGGCATGGGTTGATAAATGCACAATTTTAAATGAGATGAGAAATGTGGTATAAAGAAGAATAAGAGTTGATTCCTTTGGAACTAGACAGGGCATTGCGCCTCAGGAAGCGTGGTGTCTTGATCAAAATTCATTGGGAGGAAACTTCTGAGGTAACTCTAGCATCACTGCCTTTGTGGACATATGCAAAAAGCGAAGCTACATAGTAACTTGGGTGTCTGGTGTTTGCTCCACCATGTCATTCAGGCCAAAAGTAGTGGAGTAGAATAGAGTTTATTAAGCAGAAAAAAAAAAGAGAAAAAAATGTGCAAATGTCATTATTGCTTGGTAACATGTTTGGTCAAAAACACTCCAACGCCTTAGTCATTGGTTCCCTATTTCTTCACAAGTGGTTTTACCTTAAGATAAGGATGTTTTGGAAGAGACCAGGTGAGTTCCAAATTAAGAAATATGCTAGTGCCTGGAATTGATAAAGGGTAATAAAAGTTCAAGTGTGGGGGTTCCTTGTAAGAGAAATTATCTTTGCTCCGGATTGGTATGTGCCTTACCTTTAGCCAAAGTTGGGATTTGTTTATTCTGAATTTTGGGTGTATATTCACTGCAAACACCCACGAGACACAACTCGTCCACTAGGGGTGACCTAGGGGTTTAAAGGCTTGTTGCACATGCTAAGTGCAACCGTGATTCCTACGAAAGTGAGTTAGGTTTTTTTTCATCTTTATTCTTTTTCTTTTTGTTTTACTCGAGGACTAGCAAAGTCTAAGTGTGGGGGAATTCTGATGAGCACATTTATGTGTGAAATCTAGGGTAGTAAAACATACATTTTACATATTTAGAATGGAGCTACCTTGGATTTTACTCTCTTTTTGCAGGTTTTATATTTTCAAGGCCTTAAGGACTATCGGGAGCCATATCTTCAATTTTACACGTAAAGAGGTCCTATTTCTTTCCATGGTTGCGAAGAGGACAAAATTCTGAGCAAGATGGACATGTTCGATTAAAAGTACACATTCGTTTGGTCACCCGTACAAATGATTATTCTTTTTCGGGTCAGAAAAAGAATAATGGATCAGAACTGAACCGAGATGCAGAACCAGCCCGTTTGCAATTGTCCCAGAGGTACAAGGAATACTCCAAATGCCAACAAGGATCGATGGACCAATCTTTAAGTGATTAAATATTTGTTTTTGGTAACAACAACTACCTAGCTTAGTTGGTGAGCTATGGTGTACAAAATTCTCTTGCTCACCAAGAGGTCTCAAGTTCGAATCTTATGGTTGTTTTTTTTAGAAGATTTTGTTGAAGATTTTCTGCTTTAGAAGCAAGCAAAATCGTGGAAGGGTTCTTGCACAAGAAAAAAGAAAAAAAAAGGAAAGGAAAATCGTGGAAGCAAGAAGAGAAGAGAAAAAAAAGGAAAGAGAAAAAAAATGGGAGAACCAAAAATTGTCCAAATCTTCTCTCTCCTCCACATCATCACCAAAGATTGTCCAAATCACACAAAGGAAGAAGAAAATCGTCCCTAGGAGAGAGAAAAAGAAGAAAAAAAATTAGGAAAAAAAAAAGGAAAGAAGAAATTTATTTCTCTCTTCTCTCTCCTCCACCTTAGCACTTTTGGACTCAAAAGATCTCACAATCAATTGTGGGTTTCTCTCTTTTAGGAAAGAGAAAATTGTTACCCTACCTCTCCATTCCCTATAAATACAACTCATGTAAGAGGAGGAGACACAATTCATTCTTCTTCTAGTTTTTTTTTAGTTGCTCTCTATCTCCCTCTCTCACTCTTTGGTTTTAGTTCTTTTCTATTTTTGCTTTAATCACTTTTGTAATAGTTTTTTTTTTATTTTCAATTAATGCAAGTACTCTTTTATTTTTATTCAGTTCTTTTTATGTTTATGATTTATGCAATTGAGTTGTAATTTTTTAAGTTATAGTTCTAGGCTTAGATCTAGGTGACAAGATCATGAGCCGTGGAGCAATTTTTTTTCAAGTTCAAGCATTGATTCAAGTAAGTAGGCTCCTTCAGTAGTCTTCTCTCCCCCCTCTCATTCCTTCTTCTGACTACCCTTTCTTTCTTAATTTAGGATTTTTATTTTCAGTCGTTACATTATTGCTATCCCTCTCCCCCAAGGTTCATGGCTAGTGTATGTGTTGGCTTTGCCCCTCCTGGCCATGGAACCATCAATTTATTGCTTTTATTTTAATTGTCTCCCTTTCCCTAAAGCCAAGTAGAGAAACCCTTGTAAGAGTAACTCTCTGGTCAAGTAGGGAAGCTCATATTATGATGCATCCCTCGGGCTAAGTAGAGAAACCTGCTTGTGAGTCTCTCTCTAGCTTTATCCCCTTTCTTTTACTTTATTTTTATTTCAGCATTTTTTTCCTTTATTATTATTTTTTTTTAATTGCGTGGGTTGTTTATTTTTAGTTATTTATTTATTTAATTTTAATTGCGTGACTTGCGTCTTTAAATTCTTAGATGACGAATGGTTAGGACGTTATTTTTAGGACGGTAATTAGAATTAGATCACAACCATTAATCAGTTCACTTTCGCATTATTAAAAGAAATAAAAAATAAGGTGGCTGCTCTCCCTGTGTTCGACCCGTAGCTACACTGATTCGTACGCTTGCGGTTACATTTTAAATCTCAAACAACCAGCATTAGGTTTTGGACAACGAAGATATGGTTGGAAGTACTAATACTTGAAAAGAGAACAGGGGGTATCGGGTGGGCATCCATGATCCCTCTTGTGAGCTTGTTCCTTTTTCAAATAGATTGGTGCACCGCTACTCATCATGACCAAGTATACCACAAAAATAATAGAATAATGGTAATCGTTCATACCGGACATGAACAGGGTGCTGCAATCCACTCCGACGCCTGATGTGCAATGTGGGTTTTAATGCTTTTGTAACATTGATCTTGATACATGCTCTAAAGAAATGAATTCATTGCCCAGACACATCACCAAGCATTTTAACAAAACGGGTGACTAGATGATGGTCATGTAATTCCTCTGATATGTCATAGAATTGCACCCACACATCAGTAAATTAGAATGCCCATTGTTGAGTCAAATTCTAGTGCTCTAACACAATCAGGTTGCCCGCTACAGACCATGGTGTCTCGTTGACCACCGCTTGAACATCCATAGGGTGTTCAAATCGGAAGAGATAGGTATGCTCTTTGATTGTAGATACAGATACTAGTTGGCTAGTATGCCAAGCAGAGAGCAATGCATCAGTAACTGATTGCCTTCGATAAGGCCTACCTGCAAGGATAAAACCTACAAGGGACAATGCTTCAGAGTGGGAAATAAGATCCTCGAAGTCATCATCCACGACAAAGACATCTTCATTTGCTTCAATTTCCTCCTCTAGTACTGGACGAGAAGACAAGGAGTCTGGTAATGGAGGGGGTGGAGGCAATGGTAATGGTTCAGAGGTCATAATTGCCAATGGAAGGAGGGGAGATTTAGATCAAAAGAATTAACACTCCAACGAAGGAGGAAAAGTTACACACCAGAGAGTGGCGGACATGAATTAAGCTAATGCTAATCCTTTCTATTTTCTTTGCAGAGATTTTGATTGATTTCAAGTTCGGCAAGAACCTTGTCCATTCACATGGTCATTGCACCAGGGTACAAACTAATAAGAAGAAACACAAGGACTTCTAGCTAGGGGGCTAAAACTAACTACGTAAGGAAACATACTTTGCCTAATCAAAGCATGCATTGTATTTATAATGAGCGTTATGGCTTGGAATCCATCCTTTGGTCCCTCTCTCTCAAAATAAATTAAAAAAAAAATACCATCTCATGCCAAAATAATATTTAATAAAAAAATGTATTGGTTTTTGTTTTTTTTTTTTTTTTTTTTTTTTTTTTTTTTTTTACAGGTGGTAGTTGCTTTGGGACACCGACAAATTAGTTTAGACTTCTAAAGGAACACCTCTAAGTGGATGTAATTAATAGTATTTTCTAAGTGATTCCTAAAGAATAAAGTTTTGTAAGTGACTCTTATTAGAATCACATTTTGATTCTACGAATTTATGCTTAATTTGATATTTTAGAAATCTGGTGTAATTATGTATGTAGCACTTAGCTTCTTTGACTTGGATTCTCTAATTCTAATGATATTTGTGAAAAAAGGTTCACTTCTTTGAAACACTTTCTCATTTTTCATCGGGATTTCATACAGTAAACAATATCTGCTTAATGCAAGAATTATTTGAAATGATCAAAGAAGTGATCCAGATGAACTAATACAAAAAACCTAGAACATATACCTAAATCCTTGGAAAGCATAACCAACAGTTTTCTCATATTAGGTATAGATACCTAAACTAAGGTAGTACCCAATGTAACTTCAGTATCTTGTGAAGCAAACCAAAATCTACCTGAAACATAGATTTCCACCCTTTAATTTGAATTTGGTGTAACTGGAACATTATTTTTGGTTTAGTATTTCTTTATCAAAATAGAATCTCAACTTAATTCAATTAAGTCTTATCCCAGCTAAATGAGATCTGCTTATCAAAACAAAATCTATAATACTAAAAGTCATAATAAATCAATAGAGTTTAAGTTCTCCACTTCATTTTTTAGACATGCAAGTTGACTAAATCCATGGGGAACTCCATATAGTTTATTTTTACCTCTGAGAAATAAGGCAAGAAGAAAAATGATACAAGTAAAGCCTCCTCCTCTTGAAAGAAACCTTAAAATCATTTTCATGATATTCATCCAATACTGGATGAGATGCACAAGTCAAATTGTTAGAAATTGGTATAATTAAGGAAGAAGAAAAATGGGACAAGTAAAGCCTTCTCTTCCCCTTGAAACAACCATAAAATCGATATCCATTCAAAGAGACTGATTGATGCACCTAGCAAAAATTTTGAGATTCTTTAACCTTTTTACATTAAAGACAACAACAATTCAGCCTTATCCCAATTAAATGTGATCAGCCACATGAGTCCTTACGCTCTAATCAATTCTATTTGGGATCATACTTGATTTTTAAATTTTTTTATCTTTTTATTTTGGAAAATTATCTTGTACCACCCCTATTTTTAAACCTTATAATATATACCATCCTAATTTTCTCAAAATATCAAATGTACCCCTAAAGCCTAACACTGTTAGTTTAGAAATGAAAAAGACTCTTCTGACCCTATTATGTCAACCTATATATAATCCATTCTCATTGTTTTCTCCTTTTTTAGTTTCACATTTCCTCAACCATTAAACTCTACAAACCTGAGCTCTCTCTTTCCCAATCCCCACTTTGGGCTCTTGCTGCCTCTGTCGTCAATGGATTGTTGATGGTGATGGGAGATTACAGCACTACACCTCCCCATCTGGTTCTCATCAAGCTCCTCCTCCAAGCTCACCACCAAAATTTCCATCCCTAAACGCTTCTCTACCCTTCTGACGAACCCATCACCACTATGCATGAAACCCTTGAAAAACCTATCCTACGGCCACCAACCATAACCTGAATTCTATAATTTTAAAAAGGAAAAAAAAGGTTGGAAGCTCTCAACAGTACTCTCATGGAGACTCCCACTACAAGCAGGCCCTCAGCAAGATCCTTGCTTGGGTGTGAAGCACAAAAAAAAATATAATAATAAATAAACAAGGCTAGAATCTAGAGTTCATACCAGCTTGCAAATCAGATATGATACTTGCAAATGAGAAAAAAGGAGGCGAAAGGTAGAGGTATTTCTAGCGCAATAGAACATCTTTGTGAAGTCCGACACAAGTATTTCTGATCAAATTCCGACCAATTCGAACGATATGGACTGGAATTTTCAAAACCTTGAGAGCTTCGTCAGAGATTAAGCAGGTCGTCTGAGTGACGTTGGAGATATAATCAGAATCGTCAGAGCTTCATCATCGTGCAGCCATAGAATATCTTCGTCAAACAGCTAGGAGAACAGAGAAACCCTGAGCATCCAAATCGGTTCAATTTGGGGGTTTTATCTGGGAGGGTAAAACAGCAAGTGTACCCTTGATATTAGAAAATAACAATCACACCACGTCATCACTTAACGCTTTTCTTCTAATAAAATAGATTTAAGTGTAATCTAGTTACAAAATGGTGGATGTAATAGATATTATAAGAAAACTAGGGTATAATGAAACATAAATTTAAATTTAGGGGTGGTGCAAGATAATTTTCCTTTCACTTTTTATTTTTTTATTTTTTATTATATTTGCTTTTATACTTGAGAGATACAAATCCTAAACTATGCATACCTCTCCTTGAGCTTTGTCAAAGGAATAGAGCATAGACAAAAGACTCATGTCCTCATTCTCATGAACGGATGAGGTTCACGTACGAGAATGTTTTAGTATGTCCTTGGTCCATGGATTTAAAATCTATTAAATGAAAAGAGAGAAAATTAATTTTAAAGCCACAGATCAAGGTCATTCTCATATGTGAACCTGATCATCTCTCCTCATTGCCATCCTCTAATTATTGACAATCTTATCCCCAATTCACATAACATGTTTCGGGGGTAAAGAGGTGGAGGAAGAAGATAAATACAGACCTTTTATCTGCTTCAATGGCTCAAATGGATAAGCGGTCCTCCTTTGTCTGCCGCTACTACTGTCTCTATCTACTTTTTCCATGAGCTAAATTGTTATTATTTGTTGAGAAACTCCAAATCTCTTAACATGAAAATGAGGACCTCAATATTAATGAAAAATACATAACTTTTAAACCCAAGGGATAGCCGAGTTGACAAGATACCTTTGCCTCAAAAAACGTATAGTTCTAAATTTCGACTCCTTTTACCTCCTTGAGACCAGTCACATCAGAGTATTTAATAAACGGACCAGACAAGCAAAGTTCCATTCCACTGAAATCTATTTCACCAAGAATATATTCTAGAGGGGTACTTTTAACATGCTAGCATTGTTCACTGACATTTTGTTTCTAAAATCAGTCATTTGTAAACTTAAAGTTGGAAACCTGCTAAGGAAAATATACATACAATCTTTTCAAGTTGGAAAGCTGCTCAGGAAAATATACCTACTACAATCTTCTATAAGGTTAGAACTTAGAAGTATGCTGGACCAAAGCTTCGTTTTTTATATTTTTTTATATTTTATTTTTAATTTATAAAAGGATGAATGCTTTATTTATTTAAGCAGACTAGAGTAGATACAATTATACAAGATTGCTAATAAAAGCTATCTTTGCCTCAAATGCAAGTATTATGAGTCTCCCCTCATTTGGAGTTTTGGTTTCTCTCGAAGATAATGCCACCTTCTTTCTTCTCCTCCCTTGCTCTTCTCCTCTTCATCTCCTCTTTACTCTTCCCTGCCTCCATTTCCATCAATAGCCATAGCCATGATAATCAACAGATCCCAGCCAGACCCAGCAGAAAAAAGTGCATCCCTGCAGATGCTGTCCTTGGCAAGGTCTATGGCAGATAATTCTCTCAACAAATAAACAAATACCCATTGTCTCATCACTGCTAGCTACATAATCTAACAGTACATGCCACCGCTTGAGCCCAAAGCTTCAACCTTGCTTTAACTTCCTCTGGATCATCACCTGAAAGGGAAAAAAAAATCAGTTAATAGCTTCATTGGCAACCCTGGATTCTCTATCTCAAATCCAGAAAGACAAGCAAATTATCAGGAACTGATTGAACTGGAAATATCCAAAAATAGGTTCATGAACTAAGTACGCTTAAAGAAATTGTTGCTATGCTAACTAACATCAAAGCTAGGATTTTTGGTTCTACTCTCCACAATTTAAGAATTGGAGCTGTTTCATCAATTGGATTCCAAAGCATTACAAGTTTTCAAATGCAGAAGGAAATACCACACTAATGAAAACTAACAAACTCTAATGAAAACTAACAAAAGGGAAATTCCAATACTCTCAAATGATTTTCAACAAAACTACATGTATGGACATCAAATCAATGAACCCAATTTGTCAACTTACTAAATAATCCTAGAAGACAAGATTATAACCTGACACAACTCATCAGAGCTTCATCTAGATAGATCAGCTGATCCAGCTAAATTCTGCAAAGAAACAGAACAATCAATTTGCAAATCTTCTAATTGTCCCAAAAAAAAAATTAAAAATCTACCCCAAAAGAAAGTTAGCACGACGCCCTCCAATTCTTCAGAACCTAATTCAAACCCAATTAGGAAAGAGTCCAGTCCATTAACTCCATTGGTCTTCAGTTAGACCACAACCAAAGATCAGATATGCCCAAAGGTAATTTTTCACAATGTAACAACAAACTTAATCTAAGAATCACAAGTATCCATTCAAATCCAAAAATCAAAACTTGCAACCACAAAAGATAAAAAGCAGAAACTTTACATACCAGGGCTAGAGATCCTCCAGTTGGCAATCGGACCAGACGACGGAGAGCAGGTCTCAGAAGTGGCTGAAGAAGCCGCAGAACTCTCTGGAGACTTCTGCTGGTCATCCAAGAACCTCTGACTCATGGAGTAACAGAGTTCAAGAGCAGGTAAAGTGTTGCAGAGCTCAGGTATTTCATCGTAGTTGAAACCAAACCCAAGATCTAAACAACCCTTCAACTCATCAAGATCATCATCAGTTAAGCTCTTCGTTCTGGAGAACCCTTTTGATCCTCCTTGTTCTTGATCCTCCTCATCACCTGTTTCCACATACCCTTCAAGAAAGACTTGGTATTTCTTCTTTTTCTTGGACCATGGATCTCTATCCCCCAATCCAGTTCGTGGGCCACTCACTTCTGCAACTTCTTCATCAGAATCAAAGCTGTTGTTCCAAACCGATGCCGTCATTTCTGTTTCAGACGAAGTGCTCCCCATCTCTCTCTCTCTCTCGTGTGCTGCTGTGGAACACGAAGCTCTCCTTTTAAACAAGAGACGAAGCCCTAGCTATCAAGCGAATGAACGGCGAACATCATCTCATCATACACACATACATACATGGATGATGGATGAATGTCCGGACATGAGCAGGGGATGTTAACAGCTGTATTACGAGTGATAATGACTGGAACTGACTGGACACGTGGAATCCTTCTGGGCATATACTTTTTTGGTGAAGTCCTTCTGAGCATATGCGGTGGTATATTGAATACGAAAAAACAACATATAGGATGTGGGAGTGGGACCCATTTAACGAGCTAAGTGGGTCCCGCCACGTTCTCTCAATCTCCCACGATTTTGTTCCCGTTGAGGGTAGACAACGACATCAGTAACCAAAAACCCAAAGTGAGTATTTTACACGGGGAAGAAGTTTAAGAACTCGGTATCGGGAACGGGAAAGAGAGCGGGAAACGGATAGGTCAAGGCTGATACCGATCAGATCAGACAAGGCCACAAGATCGGACAAAAGCACTCTTGCTTCTAATAAAAATTAATTTTTAAACTATTTTAACCTTAGTCCACTAATCCACTGATTTCACTCAAACCAATTTTGATCGGAACTTATCCGATTAGACCAATTTTGATTGGTCTGATCTGATTCCTCAAATCATGACATGGAATGTATTTATTATGGAAAAGTGTGGTTCCAGCACATGTGAGGGTAATTAGGAGTCCACGACGAAGCATTAATTTTTGGGGTTATTATACATTCATGGGAAATGGGGTAGGTATTTGGCACCTCATTTGTCTAAATGTGCAGGCCTCAATCTTTTGTTACTTGGGATAACTTCACCCCAACATTCATTACGCAAAATTTGTATTCTGGTTATCAAGACGTGTTTTTTCCTTGAAATGTATCCATTTCTCCTTCTTGGTATTTATTGCTCTTTTTCGTAGCCAAAAAACAAAACAAAAAAAAAAAAGTTCAAGCATATGGGCCTCGCTCTCCCAATGAAACAATTTTCCCTCTATCCCTTATATTGATTTTGTATAAATGGTTAAAGCAGAAGATGGAGTGTTTGGATACGAAGATAACCTAATAAAAGTAAAGTGAGCTTAGGCAACACGTCTAGTTGAGCACCTTAAAAATAAGTAAATTGGCTGAATTCAAATAGAATGTAACACAATTTTATTCTCAATTGATTAGCTTAAGAAATGGATTTTCTGAATATGGATTTGATACGTGCTGTTGCTGCCAAAAATCCGTATGAGCTGACCTGCACAAGCACAGACGGTAGAGTCCTCCGACGCTCAAGTTAGGGATTGGCCGCACAGCTTTTGTATAGGAGTAATGGTGTGGGTATTGATGCTTACCGTTTTCTTTCTTCCGGGCCTTCTTATATAGCTCTTAGGGTTTAGGGTTTCCCCTTTCCTAGGAGGAGTCTTCCTCGAGTCTACCTCCTTTTCCCTTTTAGAGTCCTACTCCGATACGTCCTACCCCTTCTTGGGGGATAATCTCTTCACGCGGTTGACGTGGTTGAGCCCTGGCGGCCTCTATCAGGTGGGTGACATGTGTCCTTACCCTACTGGATGTTCAATTTGACCGTATCAGGAGCCCCCTTACTCCCGTCAGGAGACTCTTCCTGTGGGAATAATCAAACTTTTCATCTTTTCTCCTCCCTCTTTTTTTTTTTTTTGAGTCCCTTCGGCCTTATCCCTTCTGCTTCGGCTTTGGTTATGCTTGCAACCGAGAGCCTCAATCATCCGATGTGAAGACCTTCGGTCAGCTCGGCTTGGCCGTGCCAGAGCCCCTGTCCGAGGTGGGGACCTTCGGTTAGGTCCGCTCGGATTTGGCCTGAGCCCCCAGCCGGGGTGAGGACCTTTGGTCAGGTCTGTTCGGCCTTGGCCGAGACCCCGTCCGAGGTGGGGACCTTCGGTCAGGTCCGTTTAGCCTTTTGCCTGAACCCCCAACCGAGGCAAGGACCTTCGGTCAGGGCCATTCGGCCTTGGCCTGAACTCCGAATCGAGGCAAGGACCTTCGGTCAGTTCGGCTCGTTCTTGGCCGAGACCCCGTCCGAGGTGAGTGTTGTAACCCGACAGTCACTGAGAGGGGGGGTGAATCAGTGAGTCCAATTCCGATCCCCAAAAAACTTGTCTGATGTCTGGCCAAGAAAAACTTGATATACCTGTCCCTGTTTGCACACAGTCGTATGCACACTCAGCCTCTCATAGGCACTTCCAAGTATGCACACCCATTCCACATTCCACGCACTTCAATATCAAATGCAAACAACAAGCACCCACAACACAGGGTTTTTACGAGGTTCAGAAATTTGCCTACATCCCCGGAGTAGTGCATGTAAAGGCTTCGTACCTACTCAATACACTACTTTTGACTGCACCCACAGTCGGGAGCACCCACACCCAATTTTCTCAAGCCGAAGCTGAGATGGCACTCGTAGTGCCGATACAATGTGTAGCACCCACTACACGGGAGCACCCACTCCCGGTGCTTAGCACCCACTAAGCACACAATAAATAATACAATTAAATTGGGCTTATATCAATGCCCTACAGTCAAGCTCTGCCTAGCATATGCATCCACAACTAGCTAGCATGCTTACAGTTCATCCACAACTAACCTAGCATGTATACATTCATCCACAACTAACCCTAACATACATACATACATGTAATGTAAAATCCAAGGTTAGAGAATCTCACAACCGATTGCCTGGGATGACTGGAAACTTGTATTGACAAGTTTGGTGCTCACACCTTCTCTCTCCTTGGCTTCTTGCTCTTCAAAGCAAACACATCCTTGCTTTCTTCTCTTCTTCCTTGGCTTTGAGTTAATATACCATTAACACACTTCAACCACCTCTTTTACCTCCTTTAATGGCCTAAGAACATTTATCATCAAGAATGTATGTTCATTCAAGGACCAACAAAGAGGGGGAAGCTTCTCCTACCAAAACCGTAGCATTCTTTCACTCCAAACCATGGTTTTAAGTATCTCCGATACCGATACGATACCCTCCGATACGTATTTTAAATTTAGTCGGCCGATACGATACACACCGATACGATACATTGAATTTTTTAAATCATTTCGTATCGATATATATCCTACAATACATACCGATATGCATCAATACACCACTAATACACATCGATACGATACGACATGCCTCGATAAGACTCTACGAAAAATATAAAATTGAGGTAAAATGTACGTTTCGGTATGTATTGGTACGTATCGGTGAGTATCGATATGTATCGATCGGTATGTATCTGTATATATCAGCACGTATCGGTGAGTATCGATAAATATATCGGTACGTATTGGTGAGTATCGATACGTATCGGTGCTACGGTCATATAATGACCAATATGGGTAATTTTTCCGAAAAAATGATTTTTTGAAGGTTTTTGTTCCAAAGTTGTTGTCAGCCATATTTTTCTCTAACTAAAGTGGAAATCAAGATTGGGAACAAGGATTTTACATTTATGGGACAACTACAGACCTTGAATTCTTAGTACGATACCCTCAATTTAGTGTTTATGCATAATACATGTTATCAATAGCTTTTTTTAACAAATTCTTTATGCAAAAGTGTTTAAAAAAATGTTTCATATCCATTTATGTGTGTATCTTTAGCGTATCTTAGTGTATCTCCGATACGATACGATACCCTCCTATACGTATCTTAATTTTGGCCGACCAATACGACGACCGATACCGATACTTTCATCCTTGCTC
>NC_056559.1:13630264-13718244 GCF_013358625.1 Macadamia integrifolia | reverse complement strand
TCAGCAAAGAACATATTAGAAAAAAAAAGAAAAAAAATGTACTTTATTTCAGTTGAAAATATATTAAAGAAATTTTATTATATAGTAGCTAGGCCATATAATTTAGATAGGTAAAGGTGTCAATTCCAAGCCCAATGAACCCAACCGGTCAAGCCCAAAACCAGTCTGACCCGTTTATTAAATTTGCCAAGCTCAACCCCTACCATAATATAAACAGATATTCTTGATGCAAGGAATTTAGGTTGTCCGACTCGGACTGATGATTACAATTCCGACCCTTTAACCTATTTGAAATTCTTATTTACCCCCAAACTGTAAAGACTAAGGACAAGCCCCTGCCCAGTGCCCATAAAACCCTTACCCTCATGTTTCCCTTTTGGCTTTTCATGTATAAGACTCATTTTATTGGTATTTCCCTGTAGCCCTACTTTAGAGACCAATTTTTGGTATAGACTCTTTATAGCATGGTTTGAAGTATCTCCGATACCGATACGATACCCTCCGATACGTATCTTAAATTTAGTCGGCCGATACGATACACACCGATACGATACATTGAATTTTTTAAATCATGTCGTATCGATATATATCCTACAATACATACCGATATGCATCAATACACCACTAATACACATCGATACGATATGACATGCCTCGATACGACTCTATAAAAAATATAAAATTGAGGTAAAATGTATGTTTCGGTATGTATTGGTACGTATCGGTGAGTATCGGTACGTATCGGTATATATCAGCACGTATCGGTGAGTATCGATATATATATATATATATATATCGGTACGTATCGATACGTATCGGCGCTACGGTCATATAATGGCCAATATGGGTAATTTTTCAGAAAAAAACGATTTTTTGAAGGGTTTTTGTTCCAAAGTTGCTGTCAGCCATATTTCTCTCTAACTAAAGTGGAAATCAAGGTTGGGAACACGGATTTTACATTTATGGGACAACTACAAACCTTGAATTCTTAGTACGATACCCTCAATTTAGTGTTTATGCATAATACATGTTATCAATAGCTTTTTTTAACAAATTCTTTATGCAAAAGTGTTTAAAAAAATGTTTTCTATCCATTTATGTGTGTATCTTTAGCGTATCTTAGTGTATCTCCGATACGATACGATACCCTCCTATACGTATCTTAATTTTGGCCGACCAATACGACGACCGATACCGATACTTTAATCCTTGCTCCAAACCCATTTTTCTTGCTTCCATGGTGTAGGGCTTGAAAAAACGAAGAAGCTGCAACTTGGTTCACCCAAATCCGACTTAAAATGAGGGAGATATGACCTTTTGAAGTTGGAGCAATGAGATAGCCTGAAATGGAATCTTCGTACAGGTGGCGTAGGCTACACCGGCGGCGCGCGCAACAGGGGCGAAATCTGACCGTAGATCTCATATAAAAAATCTTATAATCCAAGCCGTCCGATTAAACCAACGGACAACAGATCCAAACCGTTAGATTTGAATCTGGATGACGTCATCATGACGTAGGCGCTGACATCGTCAGAAGTGTTGTCGATCTATGATTGGTTGCTTTTCCGGATTTTAAGGGAGCTTGTCTCCCACTCACAAAAGTGAAAATGCATATTGACCGTTAGATCCGAATCTTCCATGATGGCTTTAATCAGATTTCATGAGATCATTAAGATCGGAATCCTTTTTATACCTTCTATACACGCGCGAAACACAATAACATACCTTGATATAGTGTAGCGCCAGTGCATCAAGAATTATGCATCTAACCAATCAAATCCCACGGGAAAGCATCCATCTCATCCATATCACACCAAAATCTCAGCAGCCTTTGGATGGGCATCAAGCCTACGTGGTCGAATCTTGACCATCCATTTCACTTCCCTTTACTCCTCTTTATTACAATCAAGCCCTTGCCTCCATATGTTTCAGTGCTTAAAGACCCCTTGCAACTCAGACCTTCAAAATATTTAAATTACACAAAAGCCCCTCGAATTTCAAAAATAAATTCCGAAAAATCCACCCAACACCGAGAGCAACTGATGGATTTTTGGTTTGGATTTTCGAACCGACTTTACAGAAACATTTATAACTTTTTCATACGATATCCGATCGAGATGAAACGAAGTGCGTTGGAATCGTAACTAGATGCTCTACGACTTTTCAGAAGACTCAATCATCTGAATCATCCATGTAAAAAGACCAAAATGCCCCTACACATTTCTAATGACGTATCTTTCTCATACGGAATCGGAATGTGATAAAATCAGAACCGTTGGAAAGATTGTATTTTTTTCGTATTGTTACATGTAGAACTCTTCCTTTAAAAAATTCATCTTCAATGCCGAAACTGCCCTCGACTACCACAAATACCGTAACTTCTTCATACGGTATCGGAATGTGACGAAATCAAATGCACTGGACTAGGTAAATTACAATCTATCTTTTTCATGAAGAACTGATCTTCCAAAAATGTCATTTTCACTGCCGAAAATGCCCTCGATCGTAAATAGGCCAATTTTTCCAGTTTTGATCCAGAAACCCGCACCACCTATTAATGATGTATTAAACCACTCCATGCATACCAAGCTACTTTGTTATCTCATCGGTGACACTGGACACTGCCATGTCATCATTTTCATCCACGTCACCCAAACTGGCCACGTCATCACCGCCACGTGGCCGAGTTGCCAACAAGGACAACCATAAAACAACAGTGAGGACCTTTGGTCAGTTCCGTTCGGCCTTTTGCCTGAACTCCCAACCGAGGTGAGGGGGACCTTCGGTCAGGTCCGTTCGGCTTTAGCCGAACTCCCAACCGAGGTGAAGACCTTCGGTCAGGTCTGTTCGGCTTTGGCTGCACTCCCAACCGAGAAGAAGACCTTCGGTTAGGTCTGTTCGGCTTTGGCCGAACTCCCAACCGAGAGGGGGACCTTTGGTCAGGTCCGTTCGGCTTTGACCGAACTCCCAACCGAGGTGAAGACCTTCGGTCAGGTCTGTTCGGCTTTGGCCGCACTCCCAACCGAGAAGAGGACCTTCGGTCAGGTCCATTTGGCTTTGGTCGAACTCCCAACCGAGGTGAGGGAGACCTTCGGTCAGGTCAGTTTGGCTTTGGCCGAACTCCCAACCGAGAGGGGGACCTTCGGTCAGGTCCGTTCAGCTTTGGCCAAACTCCCAACCGAGTGAAGACCTTCGGTCAGGTGTGTTCGGCTTTGGCCACACTCCCAACCGAGAAGAAGACCTTCGGTCAGATCTGTTCAGCTTTGTCTGAACTCCCAACCGAGAGGGGGACCTTCAGTCAGGTCCGTTCGGCTTTGGCCGAACACCCAATCGAGGTGAAGACCTTCGGTCAGGTCTATTCGGCTTTGGCCGCACTCCCAACCGAGAGGGGGACCTTCGGTCAGGTCCGCTCGGGAGCAAACCTTGAGGGTTTATACTCTGACATGGCGGCGCCATTAATGCTCGGGTAGTCGTACCGTTTTTCTCCCCATCTATAAAGTGTGGGGGTCCATTTGTGGGGCACTTCTTTTTCCTTTGGAGAGCTTACCTTCGGTCTCGGCGTTCCTTTCGAAGAGCTCACCCTCTTCTCGATTTTTCTTAGTTTAGCGACACTTAAAAGTAAGTTCATGTCTTGTTCGTCGGGCTATAGTCCATCATCCTCCGAGAGGCCGAAGTCTAACCATAGGCGTCGGAGTCCAGGGGAGGTCCGAGGGATGTCCTCGGATTCCACTGACCTGCCCTCTTCCCGCGACTCCTCGTCAGCGGCCTCACCGCCTGGGTTCGAGGGTGGCTCAAAGGGTGTAGGTTTTAGGGAGAGGGTGCTCGATTCCCGAGCCCAGACCCAGGAACCCTTAGAGGTGGAGGCCCTCCACATCATATCCACAATGGATGAGCCGGAACTGGAGGAGTTGAGGGCCTCTTTCGGTGTCTCGGACGCTTTCGAGCTCTGGCTGCCCAGACCATCTGACCGAGCCAGCTATCGAAACTCCGAAGAGCTGTGCTTGTACAAGGAGGCGTTCAAGGCCGGCCTTCGGCTTCCCCTCCATCCCTTCTTTGCCCGAGTGTTTCCGCACTATGGGATATGTCCGACCCAGCTGACGCTGAACGGATGGCGGCAGGTGCTCAGCTTCGTCGTCCTTTTCTCAAGGCATCAGAGGCCTCTTTCCCTCCCTCTCTTCATCAACTGCTTCTTCCTTCTGGCCTGCAAGGGGCTTTCGGGTTGGTACTACTTCTGCCCCTGGAAGGACCTTCGGCTTCTGAGTGGTTACCCGACGTCGATCCACGGGTGGAAGGAGAAGTTCTTCTTCGTGAGGTCGTTCGAGGGGGTGCCCTTCGACACCGTCTGGGATATCCCTGACCTTAGGGAGGTGAACTTCGCCCCTGCTCTATTTGGGGCAGACGCAGAGTCGTTGGCGATGGCGAGGTGGTAAGAAACCTGTCCTCCGGTCGAGGCCGACTGCCTTAAGTTCGATGCCATACTGTTCATATTCGGGCTTAGCCCGGGTGAGTTAGGCTAGCCTCAGCTTATTTCCCTCCGACGTCAGTGCTTCGTACTGACTCCCTTTGTTTCTCCTTGCAGTGTAAATCTCCAGGGCCGAGGCTAGGGCTGCCACAGCGGCAAGGCAAGCTCAGATCAGGGAGGCCCAGGCGTGGGATGCCCAACAGCAGCCGAGACCGAAGTGGAAAGAGAAGAAGGGGCCCTTCTCCGAGACCCCAAAGAAGAGATCTAGGGTCAAGGGGCCGACCACCGAGGCAGTCCAGGACCTCGCTACTTCGGGCCATGACATGCCTGCCCGAGACCCCTCCCCCGTCGCGGACTTCAGAGGCCCGAGGGTGGCGAACGTGAGGGCAGAAGTGGGATTTGTCCCTCAATGGTCAATCAAGGAAGACGACACACTGGCAATCGGGTGCGTTGCTCGTGAGTTGGTGATGAAGGGCAGTCTTCCCCGAGACGCCGCCGAGGCTCAATGACAAAGGACGGCAGCTATGATAACCAACGCTGCATCTTCATGGCCGGGGTAAGCTTCGGTCCCCTAATCCTTGTTTTATTTTTACTTTTCAACCTAGCATTCTAACCTTTGGTGTCTCATGTAGGCACACAATCAAATGGGTCAACTGGCGGCTCGGGCTGAGGCCATGTGCCGAGACCTTGAGGTCGCCGAATGAGAGAAGGTACCCCTGGAGAATGAGCATTCGGTCCTCCTCGAGAAGGTGGAGCACCTGGAGATGGACCTCCTCCTTGCGCACCGGGAATGCGATCGGAAGCTCGCGGAGCTGAAGTCACAGATGAAGGCAAGGGTTCAAGAGGCCGAGGCCGAGGCCCGAGGGGCCGAAAAGTATAGGTCCTCCAAGGACTTTCGGGAGGAGATTAAACGTGCCATCGCCCCTGGGTTCACAATGGGAGCTACCGAGGTCCGAGACTGGGTCCTCAAGCGTTACCCAGGGGTCTCCTTCGAGGACAGTGGGCTCATTTTCGAAGAGGAGGGTCTTGAGGCGTCCCCATCAGCCACCAAGGTTGCCGATGCCGACGGCGGAGGCTATAGCAAGGAAGGTGAGGTTCAGCTGCAACGAGAGGTCCCTCCGACTCTAGGCCACGATGGCTCGGATCAAGAGACCCACCATGCCGAGGAAGAGGCCGAGAATCCGACAGACGCCCCCTGAAGCCACCCTCGGACCTCGGCTCAGACGGAGCTCTTTTTGTTTTTGATATAAGCCTTCGGGCTTCTTCTTGTAATGTTGACCTTCAGGCCTTCTTATGTAATCTCGGCCTTCGGTCCTTCTTCTTGTAATCTCAGCCTTCAGGCCTTCTTATGTAATCTCGGCCTTCGGGCCTTATCAATGAATGTATTTCCTTTTGTATGCTTCACCTCCTTTTTTCATGTTCTTTCGGGTAAGCTGATCTTTAGCTCGTAGGTAGGCGTGAGAAGCCAAAACCCATTGTTGGCAGCCTAAGGATCTGTACATCCACTTTAGCACGGCTCGGCCTCGCTCCCTCGGCTTACCCAAGAGGTTTCCCAACTCCGAGGGCTATGGACTTGAGGGATCTTGAATGACTGGTTTTCACCAAGTGTTCCCCCTCAGCTTCGGCCGAAGGGTCTCTTAAATTCTGGTATTGATTCGAAGATCTAATGACCGAGGGCAGATCCCTCGACCGTCATCACTCCCTACCAAATTGGGGACCTTCGGTCAAGTCCGCTCGACCTTTGCCTGAGCCCCCGACCGAGGTGAGGACCTTCGGTCAGCTTGGCTCGGACTTTGCCTGAGCCCCCGACCGAGGTGGGGACCTTCGGTCAGCTCGGCTCGGCCTTTGCCTGAGCCCCCGACCGAGATGAGGACCTTCGGTCTGCTTGGCTCGGCCTTTGCCTGAGCGCTTGACCGAGGTGAAGACCTTCGGTCAGCTTGGCTCGGCCTTCGCATGAGCCCCCGACTGAGGTGAGGACCTTCGGCTGTATCCTTTCAGTAGAGTTAAGGTCACCAAACAAGAGAATTCCTCTCAATTGCCGTAAACCAGCTTTCGTATTTTCCATGAATAAGATCCTCCAGAGTTTAGGATGAGGAATTACAACTTAAGTGCATGAGAAAAAAATTGCAAAAATTACAAAAAAACAAGTGTGCTTGCTACTTCTACTGATAGAATTTTCTTAAGTTCTCAGAGTTCCACAATCGGGGTACCCTTTCTCCCCCCGTAGTCTCCAGGTGATAGGACCCTGGTCGTATTACCCTTGAGACTCTGTAGGGACCTTCCCAATTTGGAGCTATCTTCCCTTGATGTCTCGGGTCTGATACTTCAGCCCTTCTGAGGATGAGGTCACCCATTCTAAACTCGTTCTTTCGAACTTTGGTGTTGTAATGCCTCGCAACCCTCTGTTGGTAAGCAGCCATCCTTTCTTGCGAGGTGTCCCTGACTTCAGCCAAGAGGTCTAGATTCACTTGGAGCCCTCCATCGTTTTCCTCTTCATTGTAGTACTGAATCCGATGGGTTACGGCCCCTATCTCCACTGGAAGTACAGCTTCAGTGCCGTAAGTTAAAATGAAGGGTGTTTCTCCGGTGGCCGATCTCTCTGTTGTCCGGTAGGCCCAGAGAATGTGGTGTAACTTGTCTTCCCATAGTCCTTTGGCGTCATCCAGTCTCTTCTTTATTCCTTGAAGTAGTGTACGGTTGGTTACCTCTATCTTCCCATTGGTCGGTGGATAACTGACAGAGGTTTTCCTGTGGTCAATGCCGAGGGCATCACAGAACAAGCTGAAATTCAGATTAGCGAACTGAGTTCCATTCTCTGTTACCACAACCCGAGGGATTCCAAATCTATAGACTACCGCCCTTTGGAAGAAGTCCCTTACGTTCTTTTCGGTTATCGTCTCCAGGCTTCGGCTTCTGCCCACTTTGTGAAGTAGTCCACCGCCACCACGACAAACTTCCTTTGTCTCGTGGCCAGGGGAATGGGCCTAGGATGTCGATTCCCCACATGGCGAATGGTACTGGGCTCAATAGAGATGAGAGCTCGGTAGAGTGTAGCCTAGGAACGGGGGCGAACATCTGGCACTTGACGTACTTCTTGACTAATGATTCCGCGTCCTTCCTCATTGTCGGCCAGTACAGACCCTGCCTTAGCACCTTATGTGCCAAGGCCCGGGCTCCTAGGTGTTGGCCGCATATCCCTTCATGCACCTCCCGGAGTGCGTACTCACCTTCGGCTGGGTCCAGACACTTGAGGTACGGCATGGTGAATCCTATTTTGTACAGTGTCTCGTCCTTCAGAAGGAAGCGCACTGACCTCATTCGTACTTTCCTTGCCTCGTCCCTATTCTCTGGGAGCTTTCCTTCCTTGAGGTATTCGGTTATGGAATCCATCCAGCTTTGGCCGTGTTCACCTACAGGTAATACCTCTCGGGGTTTTTCGGTACTTGGCTGTGATAGTACTTCAAAATATACCGATCGTCTAAGATCTGTGAAGTCAGAGGTGGCCAGCTGTGACAATGCGTCTGCACTAGCATTCTCTTCTCGTGACACCTACCTAACCTCGAATTCCTTGAATGCCGATATTCTTTCTCGCACCGTCTTCAAGTACTCAGCCATCCTTTGTTCTTTGGCTTCGTAGTCTCCATTCACCTGTCGTACCACGAGTTGTGAGTCACTATGCACCACCAGCTCCTTTACCATCAAAGCCCGAGCCAGATTAATTTCGGCTATTAATGCTTCTAATTCTGCTTCATTGTTGGAGGCGTCGAAGTCAAACCGTAGGGCGTATTCTATCTTGAAACCCTCAGGGCTGTCTAGCATGATTCCTGCGCCGCTTCCTGTGCTGTTGGAAGCTCCATCCACGTACAATTTCCAAGCCTTTTCTCCTCAGTTCTCGGCAAACTCCTGGGGGTCATCAGGGAGCGTCGTCTCGGCGATGAAGTCTGCGAGGGCCTGTGCTTTAATCGTGGTTCTCGATTTGTACTGGATATCGAATTCTCCCAACTCTATGGCCAGTTTACCAGGCGACCGAACATATCCGGTCGCTGTAGTATCTTCTTCAGGGGCTGGTCTGTGAGTACGCATACTGTATGTGATTGAAAATATGGCCTCAGCTTTCTTGTCGCTATCACTAGGGCATACGCCACTTTCTCTGCCTTTCTGTATCTTGTTTCGGCATCTAGAAGGGTTCGACTGACATAGTATATTGGCCATTGTTGCCTTCCTTCTTCCTTCGTCAGTACTGCGCTTACAGCCACTGCTGATACAGTAAGGTATAGCTGCAAGGTATCCCCGGTGTTCGGCTTCGTCAGCAGCGGGGGTGCGGCCAGGTACTCCTTCAATTGTTCAAAGGACTTTTCGCACTCCTCTGTCTATTTGAACTTTTTGGTTCCCTTCAGTGTTTTAAAGAAGGGGAGGCATCTGTCTGCCGACCGAGACAAGAATCGCCCGAGGGCAATGACCCGACCTGTTAGCTCCTAGACTTGCTTCACATTCTGGGGTAACCTCATATCCCAAATGGCTTGTATTTTCACCGGGTTGGCTTCAATTCCCCTCTCCGAGACAATGAAGCCGAGGAACTTTCCCGAGGCTACTCCGAATGCACACTTTGCTGGGTTCAGCTTCATGTCGTGCCGCCCCAACACTTGGAATGCCTCTTCTAAGTTTTGGATGTGTCGTTCCGCCTTTAGGCTTTTTACGAGCATATCGTCCACGTACACCTCTATGGTTTTGCCGATCATCCCCTTGAAGATTTTATTCACCAACCTTTGATAGGTGGCCCCTGCATTTTTTAGCCCGAAGGGCATGACTTTATAGCAGTACAGTCCTCCCTCAGTCACGAAGGAAGTTTTTGGGACATCAGCCTCTGACATCTTGATCTGATTATACCCCGAGTATGCATCCATGAAGCTCAGCGCCTCGTATCCTGCCGTGGCATCAATGAGGAGGTCTATCTTCGGCAAGGGGTATGCGTCCTTCGGGCAGGCCTTATTCAGGTCGGTGAAGTCGATGCAGATCCTCCACTTTCCATTTGCCTTCGGGACCATCACTACGTTGTATATCCACTCTGGGTATTGGATCTCGCGGATGAACTGGGCCTTCAGTAACTTCTCTACCTCTTCGTCTATTTTCTGCTGTCTTTCAGGGGCAAAAGTCCTCTTCTTCTGTTGCACCGGCTTCTTCGTCGGGTTAACATTCAGATGATGCTCTATTACCCCTCGGTCTATTCCAGGCATGTCTGAAGCCGACCAGGCGAAGACTTCAGAGTTGTTTCAAAGGAATGAGATGAGTTTTTCTCGTTGTTGCCTTGGCATTATAGCTCCGATTTGGAATTGCTGAGCATTATCCCCCTCCTTGGCCTCAACTTGTACCATATCCTCAGCGGGTTCCCCCCGTTGGTAATTGGAATCATCGCGCATATCCTCTATCGGGAGCGCCTCGCCCGCCTTTTTCTTTCCCCACAAGGTCGTGGTGTAGCACCTCCTGGATGCCTCCTTATCACCTCGACATTCCCTGACACCGTTCTTGGTTGGAAATTTCATCTTGAGATGGGGTGTGGAGATGATACCCTTTAGTAGGTTCAAACCGACCCTCCCTAGTATGGCGTTGTATGCCGAGGTAATGCTTACTACCAGGAAGTTGATCATGATCATCACTTGGCGATCTTCGGTGCCGGCTCTTACTTGCAACTCAATCAATCCTTCCACCTTCACTGGGACACCGGAGAATCCCTGCAACGGGTGTTCGACTTTCTTTAACTTTCCCTCGTCCAGGCCCATCTTCCAGAAAGCTTCAAGGAACAGGATATCAGCTGAACTGCTGTTATCCACTAGGATTCTCTTCACTTTGCAATCCTCTATGGTCATGGTGAATACCAGGGCATCGTCGTGCAGAGTGTGTACCCCTTCCAGATCATCATCTGAGAAGGAAATAACCGTCCCCGTCCTTGCCTTCTTGTTCGGCCATTCTGCCGTATGTACGCTTCTTGCATAGGCTTTTGCTTTCCTGGCAGAGACTGAACTTTCTCCAGCGGTTAGGCCTCCACAGATGGTCTCTATAACTCTAGTCGGGCTCTTATTCTCATATCGGAGGTGACGTTCAGCTTCCTCAGGTGTCGGGTCCCTTCGTCGTTCTTGATTGCCTCTACGGGTAGGCCCCCTCCTCTCGTAGTGACCTCTGCCATCTCTCCGACGGTTATCCCTATGGTCATTACCGTCTTGGGCATCCTCCTTTTCGCGGTCTATAAATCGGCCTAGATATCCCCTTCGGATCATCCCTTCTATCTCCCCCTTGAGGTGCCAACAGTCTTCAGTGTCGTGGCCATGGTCTCTGTGGAAGTCAATATCTGTCCATGTTGCGTCTCTCGGGGTGTCACCCCATCTTTCCTGGCCACTTCATGGCCCTGGCATTCGGGGAGTCCTTAATCTGCATCAGTATCTCCGTTCGTCTCCGGTTCAGGGGTGCGTATTTCTAGAACTTCCTTGGTGTACTGGGTGCTCGACCGCGCTCAGGCTTTCATCTTTTGCCTCCTTCAGAGGGTTTGTCGTCGGTCCTTGAGAGCCTCTTCCTTATCGCCTTCCTTTCGGCCTCTTCGTCGGCCTGGAGGGTTTCTTCCATCTGGATGTATTTATCGCACCGAGCTCTCAGCTCGGTCAGATTCCTAGGTGTATGCTTCGCCAGGGACCTTTTCAACTCCTTATCCTTGACGCCTCCTAGCAAGGCCTTGAATTCTTCTTTCGGGTCCAGGCCTCTGACCATGATTTTCTCTTGTTGGAAGCGCTTCATGTAGTTCCGCAGTGACTCTCCTTCATGTTGCTTGATGTTGGTCAAATTCAACGTAGTCTTCTGAAGGGGTTGGCTACTGGAGAATCCTTTCACGAAGAAGTAGCTTAGATCGCTGAAGCTGTGGATCGACTTCGTCGGCAGACGGTTGTACCATAGCCTTGCCGCTCCTCTGAACGTCAATGGCAGGACGCGACACATAATATTTTCTGAGACTCGATGGAACTGCATGGCAACCTTGAAGCCTTTCAGATGATCGACAGGGTCCCCACACCAGTCGTATGTATCATACTTTGGCAGGCGAAAGCCGATCGGGAGCGGGTACCTCATGACTTCATTAGCAAAAGTCGTGTCATTACTGAGGTCTGGCTCACGGGTTCCCGTCTGATTTTCTGCCACCTTCTTAATCTCATCTTTTAGGTCCAAGATCATCTGCTTTAACCCCGAGTCCTTATATCTGGGCTCGTCTCCTTGGCATGGTTCCCCATGTCGGTCCTTGGTGGCACGCCGCGTCCTTCCCCTGGGTGCGGGACTTTCCCTCATTGCTCGATTTTGAGGATTATGACCAGACCTTATTGATCCCATACTGCTCCGATCCTTGTCTCGTCCTCTCACGGGCTGGATGCGGGGGCCTTGTGGCGCTCCGCCGGTCTTCTGAGAGACAGCTTTGGAGACCTCCTTCATTGCCTCGGCCATTCGGTCATATTTGTTCTGGAGGGCTTCGAACTGCTCCCTTGTCACGTATTCCTGCGCTTCAGGAGGGGGCAGAGGATCACTATCTCCATGCACCGAATATCCGACCGAATGCTAGTACCTCACTGAACCTTCCCGACCATCGTTCAGCCTTTCTCGTCCATTTTTCGTAGAGGGAGGGAGCCCTCCTGAAGGTTCCTCCTCCCCCATGTTCATGTTTGATGCTACTCTCGTCTTCTTACGATTGTAAGTTCTCCCTACCATTACGGTCGTTCCCACGGACGGCGCCAATCTGTTGCTGCCAAAAATCCATATGAGCTGACCTGCACAAGCACATGCACAGACGGCAGAGGCCCGGAGCTTTGTCCGAGGTTAGTCCTCCGACGCTCAAGTTAGGGATTGGCTGCACAGTTTGTGTAGGAGTAATGGTGTGGGTATTGATACTTACCTCTCTCTTTCTTCCGGGCCTTCTTATATAGCTCTTAGGGTTTGGGGTTTCCCATTTCCTCGTCGGAGTCTTCGTCGAGTCTACCTCCTTCTCTTTTAGAGTTCTACTCCGATACGTCCTACCCCTTCGTGGGGGATATTCTCTTCATGCGGTTGACGTGGTAGAATCCCGACAGCCTCTATTAGGTGGGTGACACGTGTCCAAGTGGGTGACGCGTGTCCTTACCCTACTGGATAGTCAATTTGGCCGTATCAGGAACATTACCAAATGTATCCTTAATATGAGCTCAGGTACACCCTTGATTTTGGTTTTAATCTAGTTCATTATTCACCATTAAAGCAATAATTTAGGAAACCCAAAACCTAGAAGCACATCCACTGAAGCCACCACGTACCCTCGTCACCACCTTTTTCGGAAAAAGTTAAAGCTTATTTCATAGAGGATGCCAAGCCTATCAGTCCTAATAGAGGTAGGTCCATAACCTCCTCTTCAAGCTAATGAAATTTCTCACAAACTCTATTTGCATGGAGAGTGATTCTTCCATTTTTTGTCTGAGCGAAACTTGGTTGTTGCCTAGGTTGCAATCAAGTAGCTACGACCCCTAGTACCAATCAGGGGAATAGAATCTCATGGGTAAGGGTGAAATAATTCATCCAAGATGAGTATTTTCAAACCTGCCCCTGGGATTCCATTCCCTTTATTGATACCATGGGGTTGCAGCTACTCAGGCAGCAATGAATTTTTTTCCTTTTTGTCCTTAAATAGGTAGGTCATGGTCCAAGGACATAGGCTCGCTAGGCCTGGCCTATCGAGACCGGCCCGGCCCGACCGATACATTGTTTGGTAAGAATTCCATTCTCAAAATTCTAGAACACGATCAAGAATGCTACCCATTACGATCAAGAATGCAACCCATTCTGGAATGTGATATTTTTCCATTTTGCATTTTGCATCCTCCATTCTCTAGCTCTTAGCATAGCCCGATGAAAATAACTCCGCCAGTAATCTTATGAAAGACACCTTCTCTCCTAAGGAATAACGTCTCATTTTTACAAATCTGCAAAAACTATTATTCTTTCTCTCTTTTTAAAAAACACTTCTCTCACCCTGTTTGAGATTTTAAATGTAACCACAAGCGTACGGATCAATATAGCTACAGATCAAACTCAGGGAGAGTAGCCACTTTATTTATTTATTTTTGCTTCTTTTGATAATGCGAAAGTGAATCTATTAATGGTTGTGATCTAATTCTAACTACCGTTCTAAACATATGTATATAAAGTAACGTCCTAACCATTCATCATCTAAGAATTTAAAGACGCAAATCATGTAATTAAAATTAAAGAAATAAATAACTGAAAATAAACAATCCACGTAATTAGAATTATCTATAAAGGAAAAAAAAAATACTGAAATAAAAATAAAGTAAAAGAAATGGGATACAACTAGAGAGAGACTCACAAGTAAGTTTATCTACTTAGCTTGAGGGATGCATCATAATATGAGTTTTCCTATTTGATCAGAGAGTCACTCTTACAAGGGTTACTCTACTTGACTTTAGGGAAATGGAGACAATTAAAATATAAGCAATAAATTTATGGTTCTATGGCTAGGAGGGGCAAAGCCAACACATACACTAGCCATGAACCTTGGGAAAAAGAAAAAAGAATAATATAACAACTGAAATTAAAATCATAAATTAAGAAATAAAGAGTAGTTAGAAGAGGGGAATCAGAAGGGGGTGAGAAGATTACTGAAGGAGCTTACTTACTTGAATTTGAACTTGAAAGCTTAGGTGATTTGAGATACTACCAGTACTAAAAACCAGATCTGGAATAAACCAAATCTAAAATTTCTAATACTAGAGAAAAGAAATCTTAAAAAAAAATAGAACTTGAAAAAAAAAAAAGATGCTCCACGGCTTGTGATCTTGTCACCTAGATCTAATCCTAGAACTATAACTTTAAAAATTACAACTCAATTGCATAAATCATAAACATGAAAGACTGAATAAGAATAAAAGAGTGTTTGCATTAATTTACATAAAAAGCTATTACAAAAGTAATTAAAACAAAAAATAAAAAAGAACTAAAACTAAAGAGAGTAAGAGAGGGAGAGAGAGAGAAGAGAACTAAGCATAAACTAGAAAATAAACTAAGGGAATAATAATTAATAGGGGGGAGGAAGGGGCTTTTATAGGGCTTTGGTTTTGCCTCCTTCTACAAGTCTTCTTTAAGAAAATAAAATTAAATTAAATCTTGGTAAAAATCCTCATTCTCTGAGATATTGTGTGAAGAAAGAGAGAATTTGTTTCCAAAATTAACAAATTCTATTTATTCCCTGCAATATTAACCAATATCTTGCAATCTTGATTAAATCAAAAAGGAATCTCTGCATAGCATCTTCAAGATCTTGTGAGGTGACAAGGAGAGAGAATAATCTTCAGGATTTTCTAGGAGAGAGGATGTAGTATAAATGAGTGGGTCCCACCTTTGGACAAGTTAGTTCAAGCTTGGATTTGTTCTTGATTCACTTTAAGCACTTTCTCTTGTAGACTTGAAAACTAAAAAAAAAAAAGAAAATAAGAAAAATAAAAGTAGTACTATCCAAAGTGGGGCAAAATGTATACTTATATTCTTAAGATTTCACATATTATTTTGCTCATCAAATTCTCCCATACTTGACTTTTGTTTGTCCTCGAGCAAGATAAATAAATAAAGAAACAAAAAAAAAACCTAACTCACTTTCGTAGGAATCACGGTTGTATTTAGCATGTGTAATAAGTCTTTAAACCCCTAAGTTACCCTAGTGGACGAGTTGTGTCTTGCGGGTCTTTGTAGTGAATATACACCCAAAATTCAAATTAACTTAAAAAAATTACCATATAAAGTTTTCAATAACTACAAAATACACATCCTCTTTCAATTAGAGCACATCAGTCGAGGAACCCCCACACTTAAACTTTAATACTCCATCTAGATTTAGGAACAATCACACATCTCAAATAGGGACGACCCTTGTATCTTCTAAAGCATGATCAATCCTAAGGTAAACCACATTGTAAAGTAGGGACCATGAACTAGGGTTTTGGAGCATTAACCACTCATAAACAACAAGGCATAATGGTATCTTTTTTTTTTTATTAGTAGAGAATTCATTCTACTCCACTACATTTGCCCTGAATAACATGGTGGAGCAAACACCAGAAACCCAAGTTACTAAGTAGCTTTGCTTTATGCATATGCTAACAAAGACAGTGATGCTAAGTTCTTTTCAGAAGTGTTGATTTCTACGAAGTTTGATCAAAACACCCTGCTTCATGAGGCGCAGTGTTCTGTCTAGCTCCTAGAAATTCTATACCTACTTTCTACATTTTGACCAATTTTCACTTTCTTTGCATATCCATATCATATATTTTTATACCATGCCAAGAATATAGTCTCAACTCCTAACCTAATAATAAGGACACCAACTAACAAATGGTCCTACACCTTAAGACAAGTATCTCTATATCATTTAAGTGAGGTCTCACTTCAAGACATATATTCATTACCATCCTCCCAATAGTACAAAGATGGGTCCTAGATCTCAAATTTTTTTTGTAGGGTATGTATAAAGCACCAAAAAACTCTTAAAAGTAACCTCAAGTTCTAAACAGACAAACCCTCCCCCATACTTAAATTGTACAATTTTCTCAATGCAGAAAAAGAAAAAAAATGATAAGACAATAGAACAAGAAGGACAAAGGAGAGAAAATTATCAAATGGGATCAAATATCATTATAAAGAGGCTCATGAAAAATCATGACCTCTGTATCATGCATTGAAGGCAACTCAAGGAATGACTTCAAACGGTGCCCATTAACTTAAAAATTTTTTCGAGTGGATGGATTCATAATCTCTAAGGCACCATGGAGGAATATTGTTTGCACAAGGTAAGGACCTTCCCACCGAGAACGAGGTTTTTCTAGAAAGATATGCAATCTAGAATTGTACAATAAAACTTTATCACTAGGCATAAAATATTTCCTAACAAGGTGCCTATCATGAAAAGCTTTAGTCTTTTCCTTGAAAATTTTTGCACTATCATAGGTATCATTTCGCAATTCCTCCAACTTAGATAGTTGGAGATCTCTATGAGCTCCTGCAGTAGACAAATCAAAATTGAATTTCTTAATCGCCTAAAAGGCATGATGTTCTAACTCAACAGGAAGGTGGCAGGCTTTTTCGTATATCAAATGATATAGGGATTGACCAAGTATAGTCTTGTAAGTAGTCCTATACGCCCACAAAGCTTCCAACAGACGGTTAGAACAATCCTTTTGATTTGGGTTAACTGTCTTTTTTAGAATTTGCTTGATCTGTCTGTTGAACACTTCTACTTGTCCACTGATTTGGGGGTGGTATGGGGTAGCCAACTTATGGCTAAACCCATACTTCTTCACTAAGGCCTCAAAAGGCTTATTACAAAAGTGCTTTTCCCTATCACTAATGATAGCTCTAGGGGTACCAAATCGAAAAAAAAATATTTTCTCTTAAGAATTGAATGACCACCTTATGGTCATTGGTCTTACAAGCACGAGCCTCAATCCATTTGAACACATAGTCCACAGCCAACAAAATATATTCATATCCACATCCATATGACTTAGGGAAGGGGCCCATAAAATCTATTCCTCAAACATCAAAAATCTCAACCATAAGAATTAGGTTGAGAGGCATCATGTTCCTTCTATTGGTTTTTCCTAAATACTGACAAGAAAGACAAGCCTTACAATAAGCAAAGGCGCCCTTAAAGAGACTGGACCAATAAAATCCACATTATAATACCTTGACTGCAGTCTTAACAGGCCTAAAATGACCGCCACAAGCCTGATCATGGCAAAAGGAAAAAATAGAATGGTGCTCATGATCAGGGATACATCTCCAGATAATTTGGTCAGGACATGATTTAAAAAGGTAAGGATCATCTCAAAAGAAATACTTAACCTGTAAGTGAAAACGATACTTCTCTTAGGAAGACCAATGATCCGGAGTCTTGTTTGTAACTAAAAAATTTATAATATCTGCAAACCAAGGTTCACCAGATGCTACAAAGAGTTGCTCATCGAGAAAATGCTCATTAACTAGAGTATTTACAGTCAAAGAATTAGGTAACTGGGACAAATGGTTTGCAACCAAATTTTCACTGCCTTTTTTATCCTTAATTTCTAAGTCTAATTCCTGCAAAAGCAAAACCTATCTGATAAGACGTGCTTTGGCATCCTTTTTCTGAATAAGGTATCTAATAACTGCATGGTCAGTATAAAAAATTACATAAGAACCTATCAGATATGCACGAAACTTTTCTAATGCAAATACAATAGCTAAAAATTCTTTTTCAGTTGTGGTGTAGTTCAAATGTGCATCATTGAGAGTTCTACTGGCATAATAGATATTACGAGAAAGTTTATCAACTCTCTACCCTTAAGACTGCCCCTATAGCAAAATCAGATGCATCACACATTAATTCAAAGGGCTCAGTCCATAAGGGAGCTTGAATAATGGGGGTTGTAGTCAACACCTTCTTTAATTGCTCAAAACACATGAGGCATTCACTAAAAAATTCGAAGGGTTGCTCTTTAGCCAAAAGATTGGTGAGAGGTCTAACTATGTGACTAAAGTTCTTAATGAACTGATGATAGAACCCTGCATGACCTAAGAAGGAACGAACGTCATTAACTGAATTGGGAGGTGGTAAATTAGAAATTAAGTCCACCTTAGCTCTATCAACCTTGATCCCTTCTTTGGAAATGACATGACCCAACACTATGCCCTGTGTAACCATGAAATGACATTTCTCCCAATTGATGACTAAATTAGTCGCTTTGCATTGTTTGAGTACTAAAGAAAGATGATGCAAACAATTAGAAAATGAGGAGCCATTAATAGAAAAATCATCCATAAGTACTTTAAAAAAAAATACTTCACCATATCAGAGAAAATGCTCATCATGCATCTTTGGAACGTGGCTGGGGCATTACAAATCCCAAAAGGCATATGCCGATAAGCAAAGGTTCCATAGGTGCATGTAAAGGTGATATTATGTTGGTCATCTAAGGCAATGAAAATCTGGTTATAGCCGAAATAACCATCAAGGAAACAATAATACTCATCTCCGACTAATCGCTCTAACATTTGATTAATGAAAGGTAAAGGAAAGTGGTCTTTCCAAGTTACCGCATTTAACTTCCTGTAGTCAATGCACACACGCCATCCTATTTGGACACAGGTAGGGATCAACTAATTTTTAGTATTTTGGACTACTGTGACCCCTGACTTCTTTGACACCACATGCACTGGACTTACCCACTCGCTATCAGAAATAGGGTAGATGATACCATAATCCAAGCACTTTAGGATCTCTTTCTTGATAGCTTCTTGCATCATTGGTTTAGCCATTCTTTATGGTTTCCTAGAAGGTTTTGAATCCTCCATGAGGTGAGTATGATGTTGAACGATTGAGGGGTAAATTCCTATAATATCTGTCATGGTCCAACCGCTTCCTTGTTTTCTTTTAAAACTTTGATCAACTCTTTCTCTTGACTTGAAGTTAAATCTAAGGTGATAATAACTGGTAGAGTTGGATCTTCTCCTAAGAAGGCATACCTTAAGTTAGAGGGCAACTCTTTCAAATCAAGCTTAGGGGGCTCAACAATTGAGGGTTTAGGAAAAGAATTTGATAGAGGACCAATGGGCTCTATAGGTGTATGAAGGCTCCAAACATCAGAGAAGAAATTTTCAGTATCATCCTCTAATTCTTTCATACACTTTTGGAATTCTGAATCAAAGTCAATATCAAAAGTTTTAACAATATCATCAGAAAAATCTTCAAGCATATTAATCTTTTCATCAATATCATCAGAAAAAATTGTGGATTACTTGCTCAACCTAGTGTGGTCACTAAAAGACATCCTTAGTAGACCGTTATGGTAATTAATTAATGCATTGCTGGTAGCCAGAAATGATCTTCCAAGAATGATAGGGATCTTCTTATCCCTAGTGGTGAAGGGTTTAGTGTCCAAAACAATAAAATCGACTGGAAAAATAAATTCTCCTACCTTAAGTAGGACATCTTCGACCATCCTTTTTGGAATTTTGATAGAATGGTTGACCAACTGGAGAGTGGTCCCTATAGCTTTCAAATCTCCTAATCCAAGTTGTTGATAAATATGATAAGGTAGAAGGTTCACACTTGCACCAAGGTCAAGTAAGATATGATCAATACGAGTGTTGCCAATGATACAAGAGATGGTGGGACACCCGGGATCCTTATACTTGGCTACTATAGGTTGTGTGATCATTGAACTGATATTAGCTGCCAAGAACTCCTTTTTGGGTACACTTGTAGTACGCTTATGAGTGCATAAATCCTTGAGGACTTTGGCATAGGCTAGGGTTTGAGTTATAACATCCAAAAGAGGAATGTTTACCTCTACCTTCTTGAAGACTTCTAAAATTTTTTCCATTAAAGTTGTATTCTTTTTATTCATCAAACGATTAGGATAGGGGACAGGAGGAACATAAACACTGTCAGAAGTTCTTTCATTAATAGAATCACTTTTTATGGCTTCCATCAAATCATCCTTAATCTCTTTAGGTCCATCTGGCGAACCTGGAATGGGAGGCATAGTAGTAGCCTCGATAGTTGGAGGGTTAACAGAAAGGTCAGATGGTAAAGAATGAGTGGTACCATTCCGTAGATACTCTCGACCATTTTGTAGGACATTTAATGCATTACACTGGTTGGAGGGCCCTTGGTGTTGTTGAATCTATACAACATTGAGCTGAGGAGCAGGTAGCCCTTGTGGAGTCAGCACCTGATGTCTAGGATTCAGCTCTAGCTAACTAGGTAATTTTTCTTTCTTCTTCTGATGCATGATTGTGACAAGTTGCGTGAGTTGCCTCTCCACATTATTGTGACTTGTCATGAGAAGTGTCATACTTTTCTCTAGCTCACTAATTCTTGCCGCCTTTCCAGTGGATGTAAACCCCAGGGGTTGTTGATAAGGTGCTTAGAGAGGGAGCCTAGAAAAATTTAACTGAAGACCTAGATTAGGCCGAGGAAAAGAATTAGGTAATGGTGCAAAATTGGGCCTCTGAGGACTAGGCTACCCTTGGTTGTGAAAGTTGGATGGACCTCCTTGATTCCCTTGGTTCCATAAAAAATTAGGATGATTTCTCCATTCTGGATTGTAAGTGTTGCTTCTGGATTGTAAGTGTTGCTAAATGGGTTATTCGGGTAAAGAGCATTAACACTTTCATTGCCCCCAGAACTATTGGGGCATTCTTCCATTACATGTCTAGGGGAGTGACACCAATTATACATAGAGACCTGATTTTTGACTTGGTGGACTGGGGCATGTGCTTTAGGGACAAGGGTTTCTATTCTCTTAATGAGGCCATCTAAATGGGCGTCCTTGACTACTATTCCATTGACATAGTATCCTTTACCTCCTATAGTTCTCTCACTTTCTTGAGTAGACTCTCATTCTCTTGTCTTTTCAGCTAGGTCAACCAAAAAGTTTCAAGCTTCGTTTTCGTCCGCATAAGCTGTGAAGCCTGTAGGACACATAGACTCTAACATCTGCTTGGTATGGTAGTAGTCTATCACTTCATAAATTATTTGGCAAAGATACCATTTGTCAATCCCATGATGGGGACACTCTTGGAGAAGGTCTTAGAACCTTTCCATGAGTCTAGAAAATGACTCTTGAGGTTTTTGTCGGAACTGCATGATCTTGCTCTTAAGTTTGTTTGTTTTATGTAAGGGAAATAATTTTCTTAAGAACGTTACCGTAAACTAATCCTATGTGGTAATGGAATTAGTTGGTAGCCCATATAACCATCTTTTTGCTCCAACCTTGAGTGAAAAGGTAATGCATCTAAGTTTAACAGCATCATTACTGAGCTGTTGTATCTTAATGAGTACACAAACCTCCTTGAATTCTCTCAGGAACAAATAAGCATCTTCAGAGGATAGCCCATGGAAATGGGGTAACATAGTGATGAATTGAGTTTTAAGCTCATAATTGTTCCATGTGGCATCTGGTAATCTAATGCAAGAAGGTTGGGCTGCCCTGGTTGGATAGAATCTATCATTTAAAGTAGGCTTAGGTTATTCTGTCATTCTTAAAATAAGTATTCTTACTAGACGATTGGTAGAATCATGGGTCCACACACTCATGCAATAAAAAACTACCCACAACTAGAGTAAGACAAGCACAAAAGAATGGAAAGAAAAACTCTATTTTTTATTTAATTTTTAATTTTTGATTTTTTTGGTTTTTTGGGACCTTACCGGTAGAGATCCGGGGTTGCTCAGGTCAATTTCTAAGGTACTGCTATAGGGCGAAACCTGTCTTTATCATACTGTGAGGTATGACGACCTCCACTGATACAACTATTATTGCAAGTTGATCTTCTCAGAAATTCAATAAAAGAAAAGAAAAAACAAAACAAAGCACTTCGATTTACCAAAAGAAAGCGAAAAATAACATGGAACTGTCTCTCCGACAACGGCGCCAAAAACTTGTTTGAGATTTTAAATGTAACCGCAAGTGTACGGATCAGTGTAGCTACGGGTCGAACTCAGGGAGAGCAGTCACTTTATTTATTTATTTTTTTACTTTTTTTAATAATGCAAAAGTGAACCTATTAATGGTTGTGATCTAATTCTAACTACCGTCCTAAACATATGTATCTAAAATAACGTCCTAACCATTCGTCATCTAAGAATTTAAAGACGTAAGCCATGCAATTAAAATTAAATAAATAAATAATTGAAAATAAACAACCCATGCAATTAGAATTAACTATAAAGAAAAAAAATACTGAAATAAAAATAAAGTAAAAGAAAGGGGATAAAGCTAGAGAGAGACTCACAAGTAGGTTTCTCTACTTAGCCCAAGAGATACATCATAATATGAGCTTTCCTATTTGACCAGAGAGTCACTCTTACAAGGGTTACTCTACTTGGTTTTAGGGAAAATGAGACAATTAAAATAAAAGTAATAAATTTATGGTTTTATGGTTAGGAGGGGCAAAGCCAATACATACACTAGCCATGAACCTTGGGGGAAAGGGAAAGGAATAATATAACAACTAAAATTAAAATTCTAAATTAAGAAATAAAGGGTAGTTAGAAGAGGGAATGAGAGGGGGGAGAGAAGATTACTGAAGGAGCCTACTTACTTGAATCAATGCTTGAACTTGAAAGCTTGGGTGATTTGAAATAATACTAGTACTAAAAACCAGATCTGAAATAAACCAAATTTGAAATTTCTAGTACTAGAGAAAACAAACTTTGAAAAAAAAAACTAAAAAAAAAAAAAAAAAAGATGCTCCACGGCTCATGATCTTGTCACTTAGATCTAAGCCTAGAACTATAACTTTAAAAATTACAATTCATTGCATAAATCATAAACATAAAAGGCAGAATAAGAATAAAAGAGTGTTTGCATTAATTGACATAAAAAGCTATTACAAAAATGATTAAAGAAAAAAATAAAGAAAAACTAAAACTAAAGAGAGTAAGAGAGGGAGAGAAAAAAGAAAACTAAGCATACACTAGAAAATAAACTAAGGGGAATAATAATTAATAGGAGGGGGGAGGAAGGAGCTTTTATAGGGCTTTGGTCTTGCCTCCTTCCTTATACAAGTCTTCTTTAAGAAAAGAAAGAAAATAAAATTAAATTAAATCTTGGTAAAAATCCTCATTCTCTGAGATATTGTGTGAGGAAAGAGAGAATCTTGTTTCCAAAATTAACAAATTCTATTCCTTCCTTGCAATATTAACTAATATCTTGTAATCTTGATTAAATCAGAAAGAAATCTTAGCATAGCATCTTTAAGATCTTGTGAGGTGGTAAGGAGAGAGAATAATCTTCAGGATTTTGTAGGAGAGAGGATGTGGTACAAATAAGTGGATTCCACCTTTAGACAAGTTAGTTTAAGCTTGGACCGGTTCTTGATTTACTTTAAGCACTTTCTCTTGTAGACTTAAAAACTAAAAAAAAAAACAAGAAAAATAAAAGTAGTACTATCCAAAGTGGGGCAAAATATACACTTAAATCCCTAAAATTTCACACATTATTGTGCTCATCACACCCCAAATCTCTCTTTTTCTCCTTTTTAAGATCTCATCTCGAATCCAAAATCCTAGAATCTCCTGTTTTTCTCGCGACCTTTACGGGTTTGATGTAAGCAATACTATTTAAGGAACCATTCAAAATTTTATATTTTTATTTGTGAGTTATTGATATAATATTGTTTGGGATTTTCACTGAAGATGGCCTATGAGATGTTTGATAAAATGTGTGAGCATTCTCACATAAAAAATGCATTTTAAACAGACATTTTATACAAACAATGTTCTCATTCTCAGTTAAGAACACATTCTGTATTTTCAAAATGAAAATACACATTCTTATAATGGGAATGCATACCAAACACAGCCTTAATATGAGCTTGGTAATTCTCCCAAAGTCCATTACTTATGTTAACATTGCATCATAGGCCACATCAGCTTGATGGGAGGGATTATTGTATAGGCTATTCTATATGATGGGTTCTCCGATTTTGACTATTTTTTTTTATTTTATATTTTTGTTACAAGGTTTTGACCATTTGAACAACATTTAGGAAATCCAGAAATTAGCCAGATGCACCTAAGAACTGCCAATGAAGCCATATGTGAAAATGACGCTCAAGTTGACCAAATCCAATTTTGTTTTGACATCGTTTAGATCACGCTTGCATGCATCTCTGTCTCTCTGGACTCCAATAAAGAAACGAGTGATATCTGCATTATTTGGCGGCCCACAACTTCAGCAAGGGACGTGAATCGGTCAGTTTTGGGTGGGCTGATCAAAGCATCTGACATAAGTTAAATGAGTCTCTAAAAGTAAATAGCTAACCATGCGGGGAATGCTGGCCTGTTAAGAAGTTTCATGTAGATATAGTAGAAATGAGGATGTTAAGGTGGATATGTAGTAAAACTCGGAAGGAGAAAATAAGAAATGATCATATTAGAACAGATTTAGGAGTTGCCACGATGATAAGTTTCGAGAAAGTTGTTTAAGGTGGTATGATAATGTTCAATCGAAGTCTGAGGATGCTCTAATAAGAATGAGTGATCTGATTCAAATAGAATGATAAAAAAGAGGCAGGATTGACCTAAGATGACCATAGGAGATGTAGTGAGAAAAAAATCCACAATTTAAGTATGATCCTAAGTATGCCTTGGATAAACCTTTTGGACGGCAAGAATCCATGAACTCAACTCCATTTAGGTGTTTATTTTTTTTTGGTGTGCTCTTTTCCTTTTTACTTATTTTTCTTTTTCCGTCTTTGATCGAATCCACATAACCAACCCCATTTAGTTGGGATATAACTGAGTTGTTATTATTGTTATAAATAAAATAACAAGAATTATTGATTAATTATTGGGTTCTTTCGGTTTCAATTAGTCTTTTTTATCCAATCAGACTAGAGTCACTTGACCGAAAACTGATCAATATTTAAGATTTTCTAAGATAAAACTAAAATTAGACCAATAGGAAATTCGGTCCAACCAGTTCTGTTTTTTTGATCAAATCTGTTTGAGATTTTAGTTCAACTACAAATCGAAGCCCCTAACTTGGATGATGGCTGTAGAAAAACTGATTCTTATGAATAAAATTAATTAAAAATATGCAACAAATTAAGGCTACATTTGATTTGTCCCAACTGTATACCAATTTTATTTTTTAGCTATTGATATTTTTTTATTGAACATGATTGAGTGAGGGAAACAATCTACTGCGGTAAAGTCTTCCATGGGTGCTAAGGATACTAAGAATCAAAATTTAGATGTGATTTGCTAAATTGATTCTCAAGTGGGATCTTATCAAACTGCCGAATCTTAGAAGGATCATAATACATACAACCTTAACCTCCCCCTCCATCTTGGCTTTATGAAGAAATTTTTTTCCATCTCAAACCCATGATCATTAAATCCAATGTAACAACCTCACCATTGCATTGGATTTGCCTTCTATTTTATATGAAAGAAACAACTTTCCTTTTCAAAATCATTAATTATACAAATATTGGGACCATCGAAGCCATAGACCTAAGGAAGAAGAAAATCCCATGCAATGGTTTTGGTGTAATTTGCCAAATGCGTTCTTAAGAGGGGCATTTCAATTGGGGCTCCAAGTCAAACTGTCCCATCGGTCGCTCTCTACTAAAATTCTATAGCACAAAGCCGCAGCCAGCAGGAAGGTCAACCCATAAGACTAATCAGATTGTGGAAAGAACAGAGCCAGCACCCAGCCTCAGTGATACTTATTATGTCAGGCTAGACTTCAACTTTTAAGCCCTGTGTTATGAAAACGTGTCCTTGGTTCCAGAAGCCACTACCACTTCTCCTGCTTCCAGGCTGCCAGGTCACTCCCCGTGTATTCTCCACAATCTAATGTCGTCAATCCCACCTCCCCTGCTTCCATCCCTCATTGGTTCTCATTTCTACGTGTTTCTCCACTTTGACCAAACCCCACAACCACCGACCTTTATATATATCCATCACTGATGGCTTCCTTGAACACAACACATTTATATATATATATATATATATCCATCAGTGATGGCTTCCTTGAACACAACACAAAGCCACAACCTTTGGCCCAGGTGAGCTTCACTAGTGATATCGCTTCAAAGCCTTTCCTCCCTTTTACTGGTATTACCTCCTTTACTTGCTGATCAGCTTCAATTATGTTGCTGGTTTATCTATTACTAAGCTATTTCACAGCTTCTGCCACCGGTTTTTTCTACCAAGATATTGACATCACTTGGGGAGATGGCCGGGCTAAAATACTCAACAATGGGGAACTCCTCACATTGTCTCTTGACAAGGCCTCTGGCTCTGGCTTTCAATCCAAAAACGATTATCTTTTTGGGCTATTCAATATCCAGATCAAGCTTGTCCCTGGCAACTCAGCTGGGACGGTCACCACCTACTATGTGAGTTTATCCTGGTTCATTTTAGCCTTTTGGGATGAGCTTATTCTTTCAATTTTCATTTTAAGTATCTTTGTATTTAATGTTGTTTAATTGATTATTTTGCAGTTATCATCTCAAGGTTCAAACCACGACGAGATCGACTTTGAATTCCTCGGAAATCTGAGTGGAGACCCTAATATTGTCCACACTAATATCTACACACAGGGGAAGGGGAACAGGGAACAACAATTCTATCTCTGGTTCGACCCAACTAAGGACTTCCACAATTACACTATTCTATGGAACCCTCTTCACATTGTGTAAGTGCATGCAACACTATTTTTGGGTTAACCATTAAGGAGAAGGTGCACAATTCCTCTTAAGCTTTCACATCGGACTACTCACATCTGATGATTGCTTTGGTTTATCATATTTCAGTTTCTATGTGGACGGAACTCCTATCAGAGAATTTAAGAACGCAGAGTCTAGTACTGGTGTTCCATACCCAAAGAGGCAGCCAATGAAAATTTATGGTACCATTTGGGATGCAGAGGATTGGGCTACAAGGGGAGGCCTAGTCAAGACAGATTGGACTCAAGCTCCCTTCACTGCATCCTATGAAAACTATAAAGCGGATGCTTGCATGTGGTCCTCTGGGAGCTCGTCATCTTCATGTGCTTCTTCTTCTTCTTCAAAGAATTATACTTGGATGTATCAAGATATGGACTCGAGCAGCCAAAGTAGACTCAAATGGGTGCAAAAGAACTATATGGTCTACAACTATTGCACTGACACCAAGCGATTCCCTCGAGGCCTTCCTCCAGAGTGTTCCCTTAATAAAACAGCTTAGGCCATTGGAGGCTCCATTACTTCACTGTAATACCAGGAGAAGAAACACACAATATTTTGTCAGTTTATTCTTATGGAGACTTTACTTTGTAACATAAGTGGCAGAAGATAAAATAAAATTGACTTAATTACTATCGAGTTCATCAATAGATAGCAAGGCATGAATTTCCATTATCATCGTGTTTGAACTGTTTTAGAAAAGAGTACCCGATACTGAAGTATAAGACCACTAGATGGATGGGAAGTATTCTTGGATTGCAAAAGATGAACTGTTAAAGAAAACCAGCACTGATGTTGAAGCCAACGGACCAAAACAGGTTGAGTCGTATCAGAAGAAGATACTCTCCTTAAGGTTTGAAACCCCCCTACAATAGTACAATTGGGGAATCTTGCATTTTACCTCTAAAATAAAACAACCAGTGATTTCTGTCTGATTGTACACAGCCTCTGATCCTTTGGGAGAGAAAGGCTAAGCTCACTAAGTATAGTTTCGTAATACACTTTGTATGCAACGGTCAAAATAGAGAAGTAGAGAGAGAGAGAGAGAGAGAGTATTGCCAAAACGTATTCTATCCATGACACAATATTGTATATATAGATATTCGTATACTTATGTATCTGTTCTATCTATACATGTACTGAGGCACTTGTCTACATATAGACACCTCTCTTTACTCGTACAAACCTGTCTATGTATGGACATCTCTCTGTATGTATGAGTTGGTATGTACATATAGACACCTATATGTATTTGAATTTAAAATTTAAATTTGGTGCAAAAAGATAAAAATCTCTTGACCCACACCCGACCCGAATTGGCTCTATTCGACACGTGATTCAAAAGCATCCCAGGAAAACCCCACACACGTGTGAAATGGGAGAGTTCTTCTCCAAAGAGCTTGCACCATTAAGTAATAAGTCTATATATATGCCCACATTTCCACTCATCTCAAACCAATGTGGAATAAACACCTTGGCCTTTAGAACAAGAATTTGTCTTTTGCTTATGAGTTTTTGAACTTTTCGCTGAAAACTTCCCTCCTAAACTTTTGAGCTTCAAACCCAAAAGTTAAAAGTAAAAGAGTAAAACTTAAACAAGGGAATATGTCATAATTTTGAAACTTTGTTTTATAATATAAAGTATATATATATATATGTATATATACAACAAGCTATAACGCAAACCATAGCTAGACCCAAGATGGACCTCTGTTTCAATTTCGATTTTTCAGAAGCCTGGACTATCCTTTGCTTCATTACAAAACCATACTCGGCCAGACAATCTCATTGGCACAACTCGTGCCATAATCTAATGGATTCTAAGAAAGCATTTCAGTGCATTTGCTATATAGCCAATGACCTTAATCATTGTTTTGGTAGAGATGCGGCAACTAAGGCAGGATAGGTCAGGTCTAAGGCCCAAACATAATATTCTTAAGGGAGAGAGAAAATTATTACCAGGTCGTATGGCCCTTGCACCAGCACAAGGCCGATGGGAGAATGCAACCAAGCATCAACTAGGGGGTGAGATGGTCATTTCACCATTCTTGTGTCTAGACGCTGGAGAGCACGACCGGTTAGCATTCTTTCTCCTATTCTAAAATTTCTGGAAGTCACTATACCTTATTCCAACTGTTGGGGTATGATATCTTGTATTCCATTGCTTGTATAAGTGGGCTATATGGTGGGTATTTTGGTAAATTACCTATGTAAGGTTTCGCTATACATTTGTAGCAAGGTTTGTTCTCTGTAATCAATTTGTGAGAGGTGTGAAAATGAGAGGTTGTAACCCTATTCTACATTGATAGTGAAATAGACATCATCTCATCGTGAACATTGTGTGTACAATATTGTCAAACCATGTAAATCTTTGTGTGCATTGTGAAACAATTTTCATCCGTTCTTTAGCATTGTTTTAGGCTCTTGTTATCTATAGAACCCATAGTTACCCCTATAAGAATGATTTTATGCTGGACCATGTTGTATTAGTCTATGATCGATTCTCAATGGTGAATCGAATTAAATTGACAAGAACGATATACAACATCTTATATATGTCACATAGAATATCAAACTTGGGTTAGATCTGGCTGTGAAAGTCCTCAAGCAAAGAGCAGGATGATTGACTTTGGATTTCTTAGGGAAGCCCCAATGTCCGATCTGGAAGAGGCCCTGTTAGCTAATATGGACTATGTCACGTTAGCATATAGGAGAAAGAGTTATGCACATAACAAACTCTCACTCCCCACTTAAGGTAGTGGAGATATGCACAAACACTCTCTCCAAAACCCACTTTGATGGAGGCCGTTATTGAGCAAAGAGATATAAAGAGATTAGGGTCTCTAGTTCTACTTGCGTGAACATTATCTCTTACCATTAAAGAGAATAACTGAGAGACAACGTGTGGAAACTAGAAGATCACCAAGCAATTGTTGCTTCTATTGTGGCCACCAGTTTGACCTGAGAAGGACAATTCATCGTGATGCATGGAAGGAAGTATTGTTTGTATGAATATGCTCCGTCATGATTCACGGATTGGAGATCTCATTTTGGACATGGTGATACTCCTTTGGTTAAAATTCGGCATGGCCATGCATCAGTTGAATTTAAACATTTACTTGGCACATGGAAACATATGCCAAGTGGGAGAATGTTAGTGGATGTGGCCTATGCCACACCAACATATGGGGAAAAAAGTTATGCACGTTAACAAACTCTCACTCCCCACTTAAGGTAGTGGAGATGTGCACAAATACTCTCTCTAATAAACACCTTAATGGGAGGCTGTTATTGAGTGGAGATATATAAGAGGATTGGGCCCTTAGTTCTTTCTTGAACATTACCTCTTACCATTAGAGAGAGTAATTGAGAGACCACGGGTGGAACTAGAAGACCACCAAGCAACTATTACTTCCATTATTGCCATTTTCAATTGCTCGTTGCCATTCACAATACTTCATCGAAGAACTTGAAAATATCACGCGTGATCAAGGTCTGAGATAGCTAATGTCGGTCCCAATTTTGGTGGAAGTCAGTTCCACATTCTCCACCCTTATTTAATTTAAGCTTTACAGGCCCAGTTTGGGCTTGACCGATGTTTCATTTTTTTATCGGATGATCTTGCTTCTTTATCCCTATAGTCAAATTATGGCATCACAGTAGCTCTTATATATGAAATCTTGTAGTGTTGGAACCGTAGATATAGCCAATTCAAGTTCTTGCAAAGATTTTATAATTAAATCCAGTTCAAATTGTAGATTGAAATATTGATTAAATGACAAAGAGAATAGTTTCGTGTTGTTCTGAGTTACAATTAACAAGTATAACAAATAAAAGAATCTGGGTAACATGGATTTCACAGATGGGAAAAAATTGAGTCAATGAATGAATAATAAGAGCAATTAATCCTGTGGAGCCTCTGCGTGTATGTGTATCCATCTAAGATTGACTGGTGGTGGTACATTCGGTCGGAAGACCCTGAGGAAAGCGTTTGGTGTCGGTGCAGTAGTTGTAGTTCATGTAGTTCTTCTGGACCCATTTCAATCTCTCTTGGCTCGTTGAACCCAGCTGTTGCGAGAACCAATTATTGTTGTTGTTGCCGGAGGATGCAGAGGAGGATGGAGAATTGGAGAAGCAAGAAGACGACCCAGAAGACCAAACACAGGCATTGGCGTTGAAGTTGCGGTAGGAGGCGGTGAAGGGAACTTGGCTCCAGTCAGTTTTGACAAGCCCACCCCTGGTAGCCCAATCATCTGCATTCCAGAGACTGGAATAAATCCTCATGGGTTGGTTCTTTGGGAAGGGAACGCCCTTTGACTCCAAGTTCTTGGAACTCTCTTATGGGAGTGCCATCCACAGAGAAGCTGAAAAAAAAAAAAATGTAATATAACAATCAGATCAGAACACTGGAACTTTGGATTGATGGGTGGATATGAGTAATACTTGCTTATATGATTCGTTGGGGATTCCAAAGAATGGAGTAGGTGTGGAAGTCGGGGGTTGGGTCGAACCACAGATGGAACTGTTGCTCTCTGTTTCCTTTGCCTTGACTGAACACATTTGTGTGAAGAATGTAAGGATCTCCACTCAGGTTCCCCAAGAATTCGAAGTCAATTTCATCCCATGATGCCCCTTTTGAAGATAACTGCAACAGAATTTCATTTTTGAATTAGAGACGTTTGAGGAAATGTTGGAAACTTTATTCATTGAGAACAGGGGGATAACCAAAAGGAGCTTACATAATAGGCGGTGTCAGTGCCAGCGGAGTTGCCAGGAACAAGCTTGAGCTGCATATCAATCTTCCCAAACAGATATTCGTTGTTGGATTGGAAACCGGAGCCTGAAGCTTTGTCAAGGGACAGAGTGAGAAGCTCCCCATTGTTGAGTATGTTGGCACGACCATCGCCCCAAGTGATGGCGAAATCTTGGTTGAAATTACCATTAGCAGAGAGCCATTAAAGAGGTGCCCATTAGGACAGAGAATAACACTAGGGAAACAGTGAAGGAAGATGAAGAAGAAGAAGTAGCCATGAGAGATACAAAGAGTGGATGCTGAGTTGAGAAGGAAAATTGTTGATTTGATTAAGGTCAGGAATGAGAGACTGGGCTATTGTGGATGCAGTGTAAGTCTATACATATTTATATACACAAGGGGGAAGGAAGCAAACGAGAGAGGTGAAGCGAAGAAAGGAAATGGAAAATTCATGATCAGAATGAATGAATGAACTTTGAGCTGTTCATAGTTGGACGAGACTCATGAGAGTTGGGTCCGTTTGATTTTGTTTATCCTGTGTCTAAGAAATGATTTTTGAAAATACAAAAAGGTGTTTGATTTTTTTGTTTCCCGAAACTTTTTCAACAGTGTAATCAAGTTCAAGACATGAGTGAAAGCAAAATGTTGTAAGAATGCAACTCACGAGTGAATGCATGACATTAGAGTTGCATATATGCTTCATGAAGATGAGCTTCAGAAAAATGAAGGCAATATGAAATTGTGAGTTTCGCACAACCAGGTTGGAATCGCCACATTTGGATGGTAAGAAGTTTCAACAATGGGTTGGGGTTTTGGGTAGATCAAGTGAAGTATTTGGTTTTTCACAAATTTTGTCTCTCCCATTTGTCTCTAGAAACAAAAAAACAAGTCTAACTTATTTTTCCATTCCTATTTCCAAACATAGAAATAGGCATAAATTTTTATTTCTATTTCCAAAAACAAGTAAACGATTTTTAGAATGTTTTTCAGTTTCTGAACACAAAAAAAGGGAAAAACTGTCTCTGGAAACAAAATCAAATGGGCCCTTACTAAAACCCAGCCTGGAAAGGAAATGTTCTCATAGAAACTGACAAAACTCTTCCAGACTGGTTTAGATATTTACCATCAAGCAGGGTTAACTGTGGCCTCCTTCCAATATTCCAATTGGAGTTGCAAAGTTAGAGACAAATCAGGAAGCTGCTTCCCAGTGGCCGCGTAGAGCCCATTGAGGCTATTAGCCCATGAGACCATGACCAAACCCAATGTCTGCTACGTGTATTTGTTGACATCCATATGTGTTAGTTGATGGCCAATCGGGTTGGTAGCCTCTTGCCCCACCATTCTTCGAGTCAGCTAGTTGTGGATTCAAGTCGGTATGGTCTACTATCGCTCGTTGGTCTTATGGGAGCCCTGCTTCCCGTATGAGGGCCTTTGTCTAAGGGGCTATGATCACTACCATGGAGGGTGTCAATTCTAGGCCCGCACTAGTAGCCCTAATTAGACTCTACACGTTTATGGCCTGATATAAATCAACCCGATTAATAAATGTGTTGGGTTTCGTACACGGTATAGCCACCTAGCCTAACCGGCCCAACACTTTTTTTTTTCTTCTTTCTAATACTACCTGTATTTAGTGTTAAGACTATTGTAATATGTACAATTGAGATGGTGATAGTTGTTATCTGAACAATTCATCTTTTTCAGACATAGTTTAATTGATTTAAACTTGTTTAACTTGGGTTATGCAGGTATAATTTAATTGATTTGAGTTTCATGGGTTAAAAACCTAATATCTTAGTAACTTAGCTGTTATGCGCATCTTTGGTTTAATCCATTTAAACTACGAGATCTTTCTTTGCAATATCTATCTCTGCCTCATTTTATTGACATCCCCTCCAAGCCCATTTAAGAGACAATTTTTTCAAAAATGCTTCTTTAAAGTCTGTTTAAAATTAAATAGGTTTGTAGCCTGATTACGGCCCGATTAAGATTCATTCATGACGGCCCAATTAAGTCTAAGACTGACCGGCCCGATTATTAATTGTATCATGCCTAACTAAACCCATATAGCTAAATAGGTGTTCACGGTGCAATCCTAAGAATTGGTTGAGTCTGACTAGACCCGACTGAGGCCAACCCCCGCCCGACCGTGTGACACCCCTACATGGAGCATTTTTTTGATTGAAAAAAAAAAGAAAAAAGAAAAAAACAAAAACAAAAACAAAAACAAAAACAAAAAACAAAAGAGAAGATATTGATTGATAAAGGCCGATTTGTGGCCAATACTTAATGCGATTCGGACGATTTGTACTAATATCAGTTGGAACAATACCGATGCAGTACTGATCACTACCATTTGATCGAAGGTGTTCCCACGTCCACTTGATCCGGACTTGGGTCAAGGGCCGATCCTAGGCCGATACCTAAAATCATGCACATCTGTTACTCAATGTTGTGAAAGGGGAATAAAATACGATGAGGAATTATCATAAAAGAAGAGTTCGGAAAGAAAAAGACTTCGAATAAAAATTCACAAATGAGAATTCATTAATAAAGCATTTGTGAAACCGCTGAGAAAGAGAGGCGATTGTCAGGGGAATTTGGATCCGGATCCACCGCACTCCCAATTTTTTTGGGTAAATAATAAGACCTAATTGATCATAGTCACAAAATTGGATGAATAGTAAGCATCGAAAAAGTAAAGCCTCCATTTGGATAGAATAAGTTTGGGAAAACACATGCACAACAGCCAAATATATAAATGAAAAATACATATAGAAAGCTGTAATAGAATATACCTAGTTTATAGTGTCTGAAATGACTAAGAACAACAACATTGCCTCTAAGCCTGAAATTCAATCACACATCATATTGCAGTTTTATATGCTTATTTCTTCATAATTGGTGGAGAATCAAAAGTTCTAATGTGTCTTTTAATATTTCCCTGCAACTTTTTCTGATTCCAAGTATTTCAGTCAGAAAATCATGTTCTGCTGCTCTGTTTGGTTGGTACATAGCTGGTATGAGGGTAATTACAAATATCCAAGACCTTAACAAAACCAAAGAAGGAGAAAACTGGCATGAAAATCCTTAACAAACCAAAGAGAGCAAAGAGGCCAACAAGTGCTCTCTTTGTTTTTCTGTAAGGAAATATAAGTTTGTAAGGTTTAAGGTTCTATTTGTTCAATGTTGGATTAGGTTAAAGCTCCTCTTTGATTCTTATGGTGCAAATTGTATAAGACTTACAAGCAAGATTATTAAACAACTCTAGGTCTGCCAATGTAAAAATTGATCCCAACCCTCATAGATCAAAATAGAAACCGAAAATCATCAAGTAAAAAAAGAGAAATGATAAAACCAAGGTTGTCAAATACTCTTCGATAAATTGCAGACCCGTAGTTTGCAATTTAATTTGGGAGCAAATCAACCAGCTCGTGCACATCACTCTGAAACTCGGATTTGGAATCAGAGTTCAGAGTAGAAGAAACTAGGGTAGCATCACCAGCAGAATGAACAGCAGTAGTAGTTGCCTAAGTTTTCCGACGGGTTATCATAAAGTAACCCGCTTCAACGGGTCGAGATTTTCAAATGCTTTGGGCTTGTCTTCTCAGCCGTTGATCATCTCTCGACCACCACTTCACCGCAGATCCTCTTTGTTGCAGAGGATATTTTTTCGTAAATTTAAGGCTATTGTAAGTAGCATATGGGGGAGAGGGTTGATTAAACATCCCATAGACATCATTGAAACAAACTTCCAATGCTTATATAAGCTTCAGAACCAGAAACCCTAATCCATGACGGCCAATAGACCATAACCCAGAAATATCTCATCAATTCATTTACATCACCAGTCTTATTTACCATTAGACAAGAAACAATCAATCGGTTAGGAAGTGAGAAAGAATACTGGGTACAATAGTTGCAAACTTGTGGGCTGAGGCAAGTACATGATAACCACACAATTACATAAAAAAAACTTTTATGTAGATGTTAATATTGCATAAAGATTACAGAAGTGTCTATTGACCAAGTCTTCCCTTGGTTTATATACATAACCTCCCACACGTTGCCAAAGGAAGAATAGGGGGAACATGTTTATTTAGAAAAGGAGCTGATTTTTACTCACCACCAGTGGACTTGTTATCTTTGCAGGCACAATCCTCCCACAGTGATTCCCATTCACCGAAAGCCCCTCAGGCTCACAGAAATCACCTCACTTCATAAGGTTGGAGCTTCAAGGTGGTTGTGCGCTTGCTGCATTAATCATATAGAGCTCATGAATAATAAATAAATATTGAACAAACAAAAATCTGATTTCAATCATGCTAACAAGAATATTGATTATATTTTACATCCTGTTAAACAGCATGTTTGCCCTAGAGGTCTACCTTTTTTCCATTTCAAAGTGGGTCACTGATACCTAAAAAGGGTTGGGATTGGGGGGTCTATAGGACTATATAATATCATGTACACCCTTATCCTGCAAGCTCAAAGGCACCCTATAATTTCCACATCTTTGTTGAAGCACTCAAATACAAACTTCCATCAGAAGTATTAATCAACAAATGGTCAAGGGAAAAGGTTCTTTAGTCAGTTTCATCATGAAATATTTTATGGGAAATACCTATACACTTTTCTGCCATTGATATTTTTATGTTAGACATGACAAATAAAAGCACGTTTGAACATGATCGAGGAAGTGAAATAATCCAGCCGAATGATGAGGGTGGAGTCCTCCGTGGCTGCCAAAAGTACTAATAATCAAGATTCAATCATTACAACAACAAACTCAGCCTTCTCCCAACTTAATGGGGTCTGCTACATGGATCCGTGCAAAAAAAATTCAAGATTCCATGATTATTTTGGTTTAAAAAAAAAAAATCCTAAATTTCGAAATGGATGTTTTTTTTCCAACTTTGTGTATTGCATATCAGTACAATATTTCCCCCTTTCCATTCCATATACAACTTTGAATTAGTTTTCAGAAAATCCATAAAATATTTTACAGTGAAACAAACAGATCTTTAGGGGAATTTGTAAGAGAAGCGTTTTTATGGGTGCATTTGGTTTTTTTTCTTGAAGCAAAGAAAGAAGGATATCTTCAATTACTTGTTTGTTTATTGAGCAAAAAATATAGAGAGATTTGTAAGAAAACAGTGTTTTTTGGTTGTTCAGTTACTAGAAACATATGAGAAAGTGCTAGCCATTAAATGTCCGTGTCAAATGGAAAAATTACTCCCTCAATCTTCTTTTCTCCTCTTTCTCTCACAGACAGCCAAATGACCATAATCCTTGACTTTCCTTCAGTTCTCTTTTCCCACATTATACAACAAAACACAACCTAAGCTTCAGATGAATTTGCAGATGTAGCAAGAAAGGGGTTAAAATAAGGGAGAACTCGTGCCCCATACAATCACTTTTCCATTTGTCTGGGAAGCTTCAGAATTGTTTCTTTGGGTGTGGGGGAACTCTTTTTTCATACTCAATATTGAGTTTTTTTCCACAATGAAATGGAATCTATCTGAAATTATCTTTTGTGTAGTGGTATTTTTGCTTGTAATCTTCCATACATTTATGGGGAAATTCGACTTTCACCAAAGTTGTATATTTTAGATCAGTACACAAAGAAAATGGTTTTGTCAAAATCATCAATTGCAAAATCAAGATTAAAAGATATCCATACACAAACAGAATAAGATAATGCAATGGCATCACTAACTAGAATTGTGTCTATTAAAGCAACTAAATTAAAAGACATAGCTATGGCAGATGACGAACACTTACTTCCAACAGTGGGGGATGCAACCCAAGATGGAGGAGGCCAGAATAAGTTGGAATAACATGGATAAGAAGCTAAAGGTCCAATACAACCATCTTCCAAGTTGAAGACTTCTATATATTTGAATCCATAACAACTTTGCCCGGTTGAACAGGTAAAAAAGTTGGGGAAGATGATGCAATTCCCTTTACAGCCAGGGAAATCAGAGGCCGAAGCAGAAAACGAGCATTTGTCTCCCAAGAACAACAAACGGTCACCCAAGGATTGCAGCTCAACCCACTTCTTCCTGCCTTCATTGAGCTTGAATACTTTAAACTCAACTGGAGAACCTATACGTTCATATAGACGGGGATGAATACGAGAATACAAATCGAAATTGGGATTGGAACGGGGATCATCTAAACGGTCTCTGCACAGTCTCAAATCCACCAATAGTAAATCCCCCTCGGATTCCACCAAATACCTCTTACCACCTTCGAATACAGCTGTTGTGTAAGGCCCAACAATGAAAGTCCTCAAACTCACAGTTGCAGAAGGATCAACAATGACAGTCCCACCCGTGATATCAACCGCATAAAATTTTCCCTTGAAGCATATCACGTCACTGTAGGAAGATAGCAGATCTTCTATGATGCTCCATTTCTCATCCCCTGACTTAAATATGGACAATTGTCCGGAAACGTGAATCGCCAAGAGGGTAAAATCATCGTTGTCGTCTTCAGGCGAAGAAATGCTCGATTTTGAAGAGGCGAAGGCGACTTTCTTGGTAAAACAAGTTTCAGCATTGAAGAAATTGAGATATGGGAAAGCGGGGTAATTAATTTCCTGAAGAACATATTCTTGACCTAATTCAGAGATTCGGAAATCCGATAAACCTAATACCTTAGGTAACATCGACGGTAAGGGCCTGATTTGGACCTGGGTTAGAGGATTTAAGAGAATATTTTGGAGATCATCTTCTTCTACCTTAATCAACCACCCATTGGAGGGAGCTTCGGTGGATCCAAGACGGAAAATCGTCCGCTTGGAAAGGAAGAACCCATAGTTGGTTTCCACGAAACCCTCGTTGGGCACAATGCGGAAACGGCCAGGTAAGCGGTGAGGCCTCTGTGATACAGCCGATCGCCATGAAGAACAGACGGCGCGAAATCGAAGGGCATCGAAGCGGTTGGTTAGTCTTCTTGCGATCAGCTCTAATATGTCTCTTGGAAGTTGAGACCATTCATCCGCCATGACTGCTTCTCTTACCATTTACCAACTGAAAAGTAAATCGATCGATTATGATCGAATTGAATACCTGAGACCGATCCAGATCAATTATTATCAGGATCGGTTTAGGGGTAAAATCGTAAATAAATTTTTTTTTTGAAATGTAAGGGCAAAAGTGACCGATGATATCTAACTGAATCCTTGACTCCACCACTGGTTAACCTAACCAGGGTAACAGAAATAGAAAGAACTGATTATAGCCGTGCCTGAAACGTTTTGAAGGTCACGAAATCAAATTGGGAAAATTTGAATTGGAGAAGGGAGGAATGATGGCCGGCGATTGGAGTCAGCTTCCACCGGATCTGTTAGGGAAGATCGCGCAAAATCTAAACTTATTCATCGATTATCTCCGATTCCGTGCCGTCTGCGTGAATTGGCGCTCAGAAGTACCAAAGAGGCCTCTCCACCTTCCTACCCAACTTCCATGGCTAATGCTCAACAATAAGAGGGGAAACGAAATCTTTCGTGGCTTCTTCAGTCTATCAGAAGACAAGATTCATTGGCTTGAGCTTCCGGAGGCTTCTCGTCGCGAGCGATTCCGTGGATCCTCACAAGGCTGGCTAGTCGTCGTCGGAGAGACTCCTATGATTACTCTCTTGAATCCCCTGACGCGAGTAAAATTCTACCTCCCACCGCTCTCAACATTTCCAACCGTATTGGGTTTCGATATTTCCCAGGTGGGCAGAGAGTACCTGCTCAAGAACTCATCTGGGCATCGCTACACCCGTAACCTCAGAGAAATGCGAGACAGGTTTATGCAGAAAGTCATCGTATCTTCAAATCTTGGTACCTCTTCCGACGCCGACTATGTTATCTTAGCCGTTCTTAACGAAACAGGTGATTTGGCATTCTGCAGAAGAGGAGACGAAGCATGGTCTTTGATTCCAGACGCCCAATCTTACTGCGAAGACGTTATAGATTATAAAGGGTCGTTCCATGCGGTTGATAAATATGGAAGAATTGCGATTTGCGATGTAGGAGATACTTCTGTTGTGGTGAAGCTGATCGAAACCCCTCGATTGTTCGGCGGTGATATACTTTATTTGGTGGAGTTATCAGGGGAGCTGTTTCTGGTGATGAAATATCTGGAGCTCAAACCTTACGATGAACCTGATTTGATCTATAAAACAACACGATTCGAGGTTTCAAAGTTTGATTCAAGCGGGCCAATTTGGAATAAGGTGGAGAATTTGGGTGACTATGCTTTGTTCTTAGGTAAAAACTCATCATTGTCTGTGCCGGCTTCTCATTTTCCGGGATGCAGAGCAAACTGTATCTACTTCACCGACGACTATTCTGAGGCTAACTATGAAGGTGTATGTGGGGAGCATGATTTAGGGATCTTCAACTTAGGGGATGGAAGTGTGGAGTTGTTACCTTGTTACTCACAACATTCTCAATTAATTTGGCCTCCTCCACTTTGGGTTTCACCCAATCCATTGTAAGTGAATGTATCTATCTGTCATTTTGATGTAGATATGTGCTTATCTACTTTTTTTGTTCTTAGTTCTTATCCAACATATATTGTAATATGATATGAAGCAACTAACTAGCTTTGTTGGAAACTGGAATGGAATTCCGAAACTATGTGATGTAGTTATGTGCTTATCTTCCTTTATTTTGTTCTTAGTTCTTATCCAACATATATTGTAATATGATATGAAGCAACTAACTAGCTTTGTTGGAAACTGGAATGGAATTCCGAAACTATGTGATGTAGATATGTGCTTATCTTCCTTTATTTTGTTCTTAGTTCTTATCCAACATATATTGTAATATGATATGAAGCAACTAACTAGCTTTGTTGGAAACTGGAATGGAATTCCAAAACTATGTGATTAAGGCCATGAGAGCAATGACGTGTTCTAAAAATGAATAGTATGTTGATGATTATTCACAGAGATTTCTTATGGGACTTATGGCATCACTGTACTTTAAGAAAATGAGTATGTGGAAACCAGGTTTCTCTTGTAAGAAGTTAAATTGCAACAAAAATAAAGTCATATTGTATGCTAGTTAGGGTTTGAGGATAATACTGTACTGTGGCCATGCTTTCTCTAAACAAGCTTGGGAGATGCCCAGCTATTTGGTAGGCCGCTCAAAGAAAAGGAAACTCTGTTTTGAACTCCAAGACAATCTTTTTATCTAGTAGTACATATCAAGTAAATTGGGTCAAATATCTTGTTACTTTTCAACACTGATTGCTTGGACCATTTCTGGAGAAACTTGTATGGCTGAGTTGTGAACAAGGTGCAGTAAGCATTTGCCTATTGCCAAACATTAGCAATGAGCTCTTGCCAATTCATCTGGTGATTGTCATGTCTTGACAATTGTGTACTAAAGCCCAACTGATTGTAAATGTGTGTTAATGAGATTTTCTGCCCCAACTCTAAGGAGTGGAGATTTAATTCTACTTTAATAATTGGGAAAATTGGTTATTGTAAATAACTGGTGAATCCACAAAATGAGTCCCTGATTGAATGTTGGTGGATCTGATTCAGGGGATGTATTCTTCAATTACATTTATTAGGAGGTTAGCAAGATCCCAACTCAAGCTTATATTTTAATTAATCGTTTTTCTTTCCCTAAATTGTAAAATGCTTCTTGATTAAGGCTTCTTCAAGTCAGGAGTTTGATTATATATTTTGCTTCCTAAAATTACATGGATTTGAAAGTCAATTATTTGTAAGTTATTGGAAGTCCTTGAACAGGGAATCTACAATATTTAGGATTGACACTTGAAACTAAGATTATGCTTGTTGACTTGAAGTAATGGAACAAAGAAAAATTTGGAGAGGACCATTAATTATATTAAAATAATGCGATTTAGAACTGATTTAAGGGACTGAGGCTACTCTAGGTGGTCCAAAGAATGATTTCATGTGACTTACTGCATGATGCTCAGATTTTGAGAAAAACAAAAGAGGGAAGAACAAAGGATGAAATAAAGCTGGGTGAGCTATAGAAATCAATGATGTTTGTTTAGGTACTAGAAATGATATAAATGAGCATGATTTTTTTTAGGCTGGTAAGAATCATGGATGAATGTTGCAATAGAAGCTAAAAACCTTTAAACTGTAGAGATGGAAATTAACATTTGACCCTTTAAATAGTTTGGTAGATTCACATAGAAAATATTAGTATGACTGGTTAAGTGATCAAAAAACCTCATTGCTAACTATGAGTGGTGCTTTTGTGGCTATACTAGCATTTAAGAGGCACCAACATATAAGTGTCCAGCTTGTGTACCATCTCTGGAGCCTGTTCTTTTTGGCTGCCAAGGAAACTTTCCTTTGAGTATTCATGCTATTGATGATTCTATTGACCTTCTTTCCTCCCATTCTAGTTGGACCCTTGCTTCAAACTATATTAACATTGGTAAAGCATGTTAAATTTCTATTTATACATGTTATTGATACCTTAATCCACTACAATGTGAATGTCTCCCTGAACAAGACATGGGCATTATTTCTGATGGTGATCTTAAATGTTTAGAAATGTCAAAGGAAACACTAAGAAGCTGTAGAAGGTTTTGGAGAGATTGGCATTTTATTTTCCAATTTTGACATATGTTTTTCATTTTTTTTTTTAACTCAAAGAAATTAACATACTGAATTGTACAACATTGTCCTTCTATTTTGTACTCTGGCAAAGTGAACTCTTTTGTTTCCATTGAACAAGTAGAACTGCAAGTCCAAATAGATTTGTGAAAACTACACCTACTTGTAGAGTTTAGAAGGTTTTCAGCAGTATATAGTAGCAAATTTAGTCAGCTTTATCAAAGGTTCACAAATTTAGTCAGCTTAATCCTTGTTTCATGTTCAATGGCATGTGAAATGTTCTACGCAAAAGAGAAAGACTTGTTTGTTGTAAGAAAATTTTTCATTTGTTTGCCATTCAATTGCTGGAACAAGTTTTCCTATAAAAGTTGCATATATGTTTTGAAGGATGTGGTTTCATAAACTGGACTAGTCATCCATGTCCTTCCCTTTCTTTCTTTGTGAGGAAATATATCAAATTCACTATCTCAGAATTGCAACAGAGTACTATAGAATAAAGGCACCAGTTGGACCTCCATTTTTTATTTATTTATTTATTTTTTTTTTTTTTGGGGGGGGGTGGGGGGTGGGAGGGAGGGAGGGAGGGATGGGGGTTGGAGGCATTGTTGGGAAGCATTTGGTTAACTATGTAAGATTGCCTCCAGATTTCGGGTCTTTTGCAAGAGGTCTGTCTGTCTTGGATGTGTGGGAATGATTTTGTCAAGAGTCGCTGATGTAAACATCTTGGGAGAGAGGTTAGAGAAGAGTCATTCTCTAGATTAGTGCTTAAGACGCATTTAAAACCACATGATTTCAATGAAAAGTTGGTGGTAATTTAGGGTTTGTGTCAAATAGCGGACAAAGGAAAGAATTAGGCACCCCAGACCACTTTTAAACAACTTGTCTTCCTAGTTACCCGACCAAAATATGAACAATAAGGGCATGCCTAACAAAAAAGAGGTTATGGTAGAACATGCTAAAAGCATAAAAGAAACCCCTAAGGGCCTGCTTGTTTAGAGAGGAGCATGGGAAGGGAAAACCTGACAAATAGATCTCACTTGTTAGTGGGGTGAAAGATAGGAATGAAAATAGAATTTTTCCATTCCAATGAATGGTATAAATGTTTGGTTGGCTCATATTGTAATGGAGTACACCTAAGCGGACAAAGAAAAGAGATTGCCGAACTTTTTTGGATCGGGCTCGTTTGTAGCACAGCTCCACAACTTGACATGTGGACATTTTTAATCAAGTGGTCTAAATTACTGAAAGTGTAAAGAGTGCGATGGACATGCGATATATCTGATTATCAAACCAAACGGGATTGTTTTCACCATGTATCATTGCCCCCGACCTCTCCCTCACTGCCAACTACAAATGGACTTACATCTCAAATCCATGAATTTTGCAGAAGCCATTTGATACACAAATATTGCACCTGGGTTTTTTAGTTTATTCGCCTTTTTCGAATTCAAATTTTCCCTTGCGGTTTTTTATTTCTAGGTTCCCATTTTCTCCCTTTTTTTTTTGTTTTTTCCATCGGTTCCTCTTTTTCTGATCATTTTCGAGTAGATAGATTGGGAAGTTGCCTGTAGCAATCCTAAATATTTCTACCCTTCTCTTTTGCTCCATCTCTTGTTGCTATTTTGGTTGAACTTCCTCTCATGTTGCTGTTCAAATACCTTCTCTACTCAACGTTTTTCAATAATTTTATTTCATTCCAAAATTCCTCCTTCCAGATTTAATTATTGTAGATCTGACAAGCATTCTTGGGTTTATCCTTGACCAGAAAAAGCTTAATTATTTTTTAGTTTAACATTTGAGATTTTTATTGAATTTGGGAAGTGGTTCTTTTCTAGATTCTTCAGGTTGTGCTTTTGTAAATTAAAGGGTATTTGGATTCCCTGCAAATGCCTATTGATTTAATGCCTCTCGTCTTCTTCTAAAATCTCCACCCCTCTGCATTTCTCTCATGGTTCACCATCTTTTGCTTTTTGCTCTTTCTGTGTATTAAGCAATTTTGGCGAAATTCATGATTTCTCCGTTTGAAAGAATGAGATCGAGGTTGAAGGAGAAAGTTGCCCACCAATCTCAGATCATTTTCCCCTTTTTTAGGGTTTGATGGAGGAAACAATCTGAAATGGAAGTCAGATGGTAGTGAGAGAGAGGTCACCGGCGGTTATTAATGTTGAAAACGATCCGAGATTTTTGTTGCCAATGGATTTTGCGCAGAGAAGTCATTGTGAAAACCAGGAGTGAACGAATTCATGCTTGGAGATTTCTCTTTCTATTTTCCTTATCATTTTGGTTTGATAATCAGATGTATCGCATATCCATCGCACCCTCTACAGTTCAGCAATTTAGGCCAATTGATTAAATATTTACATGTGTCAAGTTGAGGTATTGCTCTACAGATCGTGTAGCACAACCTTGTGCTACAGATGAACCCGATCCAACTTTTTTCACCCTAGCTGAAATGGAAAAAGTAAGTAAGACTTTCTCATTCCTTAATCTCCACCATAACCACTATAAAGAAACGAGGCCTAAGAGGCGATGTGCTAAACTTATGGTGCCACCTCTACCCCTATAAGGATACGCCTCTTATACCATCAAAGTAAGAAAACTGGTATGTTTCTCTACAATCCAAGGTTTTTGCACTTAAATTTTGAAGAGTTAAAATTGTCTGCAGAGAGTGATAAGATGTAGTGAACATCCAACGATTGGGAGAGTCTGACCATACACCTTAGCTGTGGAATGCTCACTACAGATGATTTTGATGCGTTGAGGTGAAAATCATTTTCCATATGAGAATTTAGCAATGTGAATCACCTTAACTATTGAATATTGAGGGAGATGCGCATGTTTCAATCCAAGGGTTTAGTGTTTTAAACCTTATGTCCAAATTTTACAAATGAGGTGTTGATGGAAAGTTCTTTCCTAGTACTTTGCAGTGGCATGAAAATCGACTTCTGTTTGGAGTGGACCCACTTGTCATGAAATCAGAATCTTTTTTCTATAATAATCGTTTGGAATAATTTTGAAACCATATTCATGCACGAGGGTTTTATTAGAAATAGAAAATTCTAGTTTTGACATAAAATGTCATTTCTATAACAAAAACATTACCAAAACACTACCTTAATGTGGCGAAAATGAAGAGGTTGCGATAGATGAGTGGTAAAACTAGAAAAGAAAATATAAAGAATGAACAAATTATAGCAAACTTAATCATTGCCCTCATTCATGATAGGTTACGAAAAAATTAATCATTGCCCTCATTCATGATAAGTTACAAAAAACTTGTGATGTGGCGTAGACATGTGCAATTGAAGTCTTTAAATGTTCGAGTACAATGAAATGATTTATTGCAAATAAAAGAAACTAAAAGAGCTAAAAATAGGCCTAGAATAACTATGGAAGAAGTGGTAAGGAAGGACACATATAGCTCAGGATTAAAATCTTGTATAGCCTTTAACAGAATTGATTGTAGAAATATGAAACATGTAACCAACCCATTTAATTGGAATATTATTGTATGGCTGCTTTACTTTCTCTGGCTTAAGAAAATTTTGTTCTGCCTTAGATGTATTTCCTCCAAGTGGCTGCCATCTTCTGTTTGGAAGAACCAATGCTTCTATGTTTTGTTGGACATTAGTCCTTAAAAAGTTCCAAGAGCTCACACTCAGTTTCCCTCACCACCCGGCCCTTGGGTAAACTATTGATGGACGATAGTCATCTTCTCATGGTATATAGTAATGGCCGGTTATTGTTGAATGGCAGTTGTCTTCCCATGGTATATAGGATATGCTTTGAATAGTTTTTAGTTGTAGCATTTTGGCCTTGAGTGAGAACTTTGCATTGAGGTTTCCCCATTACTTTGTAAGGGCTCGTTTGGTAACTTTTGCTGAATGTTTCCTGTCTTCATTTCATTTAAGAACGGAACCATGAAAAAAGTGTTTGATATCTCAAATTGGAGCAACGAACTTGGTAAGAGTCATAAACTCGAACGTCCTAAGTTTGACTCCCACTAGGCACACCTTGGGTCATTCACACGTTGAAAAATAAATAATAAATAAATAAATGAACCACGGACGTTAAACAAAAGATTTCGCTTTTTAATTCTCATAAAATGAAAAAAACGTTTTTTCAAATGACTACCAAACGCAGCCGAAAGAATATTGTTCCGGAAAAAGCCGATGCCTTTCGTCGTCTCTGACGAAGTCTCGGTGAAGAACCCCCTTTCGTCGTCCCTATTGAACTCTCACTGAAATCCTTCTCTCCTGGTCGAGCCCTGCTTTCTTTCGTATCAATTGATGCCTCTCTAGCTTCGTTCTCGCTGGCGTGAAGAAACTCTTTTCGTCTCAGCTACGTACTGCACTCTCGTTGATACCCTTCTCTCCCGCTCGCTGAAGCCCCCGCTCTCTATTGTTTCAGTTCGTCTCAGGTACTGAAATTCTCTCCTTTCCTTCATCTTGCTGTGATTTCCACTGGGTTTTTTTTTTTTTTTTCTTAATTCCTGCTATACACCAACCGACAGGTTTGTGAAATTATGATCGATCCCATTCATGTTTAATCCATTTGGATCGAGATTTGGGCGAAAGAATCTCTTACCTGTCGGCGACTCAAACCCCAAACCCTGGTTCCTAGTAGGGAACAAAAAAGATCCCGTTCTTAGCTGTTCTTACCTCTCTTCTTCTGAAATTATCTTGCTATACATCTATTTAACCAAACCCCTAAATCCCATTTTCCAGAATCGAAAGTTTCCTTGGTTCTTACCTAAACCCTAGAAAGCACAGAGGATTTCTTGGTTCGAGAATTGAAAGTGTGAGGTGTGGTTCCAGATTTAGAAGTTGCAAAATCTCTCAAGCTGGAGTGGCATCTGGTATGTCTGAAATTTGAGGATTTTCTTCTCTCCGAAGTGTGAAATTGATGCAACCGAACTCCTATAGTTGATTAGTATATCTTATTTTCTAGAATCAACGAGTGTTGCCTTTGTTATCCTCAATTTTTATTGAAGATTGTCCCCACCCAGTTATCGTTTCTACCCAGTTCTGGTAAGATGATGTTATTTTCATACTTATCTATTTCCATCCATCCACCAGCAGAAGAGCTTCGTTTTGTATTACTGTGATTTCTTGGTTGATCCACAAACCTATGCTGTGATTGCTTGGTTGAACGAAATGTGTTGCTTTGCAAATCTCTGCTATAGAACAAATAGATTAGAGTTGTGGTTTCTCAAAAATACAAATTTGTCTTTTTGTTCCAATTGCTTGGGGAATTTGATTAAATAATGGATTTGGTAGGCTATGTGAAGTTTGCAGTGTTAAAATTCACAAGGTTAAAACAGAAATCATTTCTCTCATTGTGCTAAGGTTCATCTCCAAGATCAATTGATTTTGTAGCAATGATGATCTTTATATTTTATTGAACCAAACTTGACTTGAACAAAGGTGGAGAGTAATACCACCGGCCTGAAGTATTGAAACCTCATTTTTATTTAATGAAACCGGGAACTTTTTATTGGATTCATGATATAATTCTAATGTTTAGTTAATGGATATTATAATATTATTTTTCCGACTTTTTATCATGAAATCGTGTATGGCGATGTCAATTACCTACACCTTATGGTCATTAATGAGAATAATGGCATTTATGTAAATATTGGAAAATGTAAACATCTACCCATAACGGGTTTTACCAAATGCTGTTTGGTTCAGGAACTCTCCCGAGAATAGTTCCAGAACAAGTTTACCAAACGTACAAGTCGATCCAAAAAGTCATCTTTCAATGAAGAAACACTAAAAGATGGTCTAGTCGAAGAACATGTTCTCAGAGCAGAAATGTTACCAAATGGGCTCTAAGCTACTCAGAAATTAATATAATAATAGGGGGGAGGGGGGTGGGAAAGAAAACAAAAAGTTGAAGTAGAAAATGTCACCCATTATGCAGGCTGGAGACTACATCACTTTTATCATTAATGGAGGAAGCAGAAACAGTGCAATAGAAAGAGTTGGAATTATTGTTTTTGGATGCTGGATTGTCTGGGAAGTTTCTCTTTTGGAGCTAACCATGTTCAAAGGATTTCAAAACCAAGTCAGTAAGAGGTTAAACACAAACCTCAGACGTCAGATCTGTCACAGTATGTTTTTCAAATCCTCATAAGAGCCACCATTGGAGTAAGGTAGTGTGTAACTTGGGCTTATTGGCTCAGGTTATGGGCCAATCCAAGCATAAATGGCGGCATTGACTCTCTCCTATCTGAGGGTTGAAATGCTAGTCCATCCTCATCAGCTAGATGTCAGGTTGGTTTGGTTTGGTTTGGTTTGGTTTAGTTTAGTTTGGTTGGATTCCCAGGTTAGACACCAAGGATGAGTCAGAGGGATGAGATGCTGAGTTGTGTGAAAATCTATACTCATATAGGCAGAGAGAATAGCACATGCACGATTTTCATGTCCTTGAACTGGTTTTGAGTTGAAGTCTGGAACTGAACCCCTGCTGTTTGCACTATCCTAGCAACCAGAATGCTACCCCTCCGGCCCTCCCCCTGCCCACATTTCTGGACAGTGTACAAGCTAAACTTTTGCCTTCATTTCTGGACTATGTGAAAACCAACCTTCGTGCTAGTAAAACCTCTCTTTGTGGACCAGATTTAAAGCTCTAAAACTTTGTTTCAGTTGAACAAATCATTCAGAATGTTCGTTCACTTGGGTACTTTTGGTGTGTTAGACTTGAGCTATAAAATCTTTTGGAACTTTAAGCTGATGCTACTTATTTAAATCCAGTTTCTAGTTATATATCCTATGTGTATTCTGATCATATGTTATCACTGTAATAGTGCTTTAATATTCTGGCTTTTTGTAAAACCTTTCTCAATTTTAAGCTGACAGGACTTTCTAATTATTATCCTCCATGTATTCTGATCTTATGTTATTATTGTAATAGTCTTTAATATGCCTGGCTTTTTGTCATTATGCATCCAGCACATGTTTCTAGATCACAACCACATGATTTGTGTCAGTGTTAATAATGTTTTGATTGAAGGCTTTGTACTTATAATGAAGTTTACCAAAAAAAGTTGTCTTCAGGATTAAAATCTTGGTTCACTCTTGACAGAATTATTCTCAAATCGTTAGCGATGCAACAAGATCCTCGAATGCTGCCACCTGAGGAAGTTTCGAATGCAAGATTACGAAAAAAGAAAGCCTCAAGGCATGTTGCACCTGTGTTCCAGATGCAAGGAGAGAACCTCAAGGGGGTTCAGGAGACATTACCTTCATCTTTCAAGGTCACACAGAAGGCCCAGAAGAGAAACCTGAAGAGTGAAGGTTCTCCATCATTCCAACAGCCAGAGAGATCAACCTCAGATTCCTTGCCAGATTCCTCAAGATCTGCGAATGATTACCGAGCACTGAGACGAAAATATTTGCTTCTGGAGGAAGAGAGCTGTATATTGGGGAGAGAATTGGAAGAGGTTGAAGATGAAGTCAAGGCCCTGGAAGACGAGAAGCTTGCACTCTTGGACCAGCTTGTTGTTCTAGAAGGTCTAATTGATCCCTCAGAACTTCAGCCTCGTGGACCACCCCTATCTTAATTTTCTTTAAGGGACCCCTATATTAACTTCTACAAACCAAGACAACTGTTGCTGACTTGCTATATTGTTCCAGATGGATTTGATTAGTTTCTAGATATCAGCTACTACACCTGTATCAGCAATTGTGCAGACATGGAATCAATCTAAACCCTTATCATCAACGAGCCCTTTTGTTTTAGTCAAGTGTTTAATTCGTAACAACATTAAGCTCTATACTTGGACTATTATCTTGGTAATACAAGCGTTTTGAAAATTGAAGCATTTCATTGATAGCTTTCCGACATTGAACACTAGAAGAGGATTGTCTGCAAAAATAAGGATGCTTCGGAGCTTGTCCAAATGATTGCTAGAGAGTAAAAGAACTTGGATCATTAGTAATTCTAGTTTCAAACCTGTTTGAATCATAAGCGCCCATTTAAGCATCATTCCTTATGTCATGGAATTTATCATGGTTGGAGGAAATAAAGCTTCTTTTCTGGCTTTTGTCTTAGGGGGGGTGGTTGGGAGAGAGTTCTATGGCTACAGGGAAAATTACAAGACAAAGTACACCGGCCACTTGGGGGGAAAAATACCCTTACAGTGTAGGCAATCATATGTCCTTGCATTCTACGGCCAATGGCTTCTCTTCCAATTTGCTTGGTACCATCTTGCTTAGAGAGTGTTTTGGACCCAGAGTGAGAGGGCTGCTGTTAGACAAATTAAACATTGGAAGTGTTTCCTGTGGGGGAGTGTGTCCCCTGCACATGCATGCCTGTGTCTGGGCGCAGCTGATGCACTCCCCCCACAGAGTTCATTTTCCCATTAAATATACACCAACATATGGTCATGGATTATTAGCTTCGTCAAAAAGATTTCACCAAAGAAATCATTTTGAAACCCTGAAACAAAAGAGAGAGAACCATCAAAATTCTTGTCATTGCACCATATTTAACACAGCTACACGTACATGAAGGAAATCTAGACATACTATCAATCTAAGAAGGATTAATGGAATTCTAGATTTCTTAGATTATCACTCGGTTCTCTGCTGATACACCTCTACACAAATTTATGTCATTCCTCAAGATTTTCATTGGACAATTTTTTTCGCATTTACAAAACTAAAATGTAAAAAGGAGGAACCTGCACTCTATAACCTAAATTTGTGCACATAACCAAAAAAACAAGTTTGAAAAAAAAAAAAAAAAAAGGAAAAAAGGGGAAAACCCTGAATTAACCTATCCCCAAGTGCTTCTTTAGTTTGAAAAGGCGAGCTGCATCTTGTCTCAACTTTATTCAGCTTCAGCTTGGTCATATAACAGAAATGACCTTTGAAAAGCCAAGCAATGCCAAACCGCAATGTCCCAGTAATTTATACAAGGCTTCATAAATTCATGTCTTGACTCCACTATGGTGGTATGCAGCCATAGGTCGAAGATCTTGTATGGACTCTACATCTTTGTAAGTCCCAACTTCTCTTAGTGATTGCCATCCATTGCGGGCCAGAAGCTCACGGAAATCGTCCTCACTGTACAAGGTTGCATCTTCACTGTTAATTGCCTGGCTGTTGCATGCATCATAGTGATAAAGCTTAATTGTCACACCTGAAAAACAACACTTGTATCACTTGTCTCAGTCTCACTTTATTTATTTATTTATTTCTTTAAATAACATGCTTTATTCTATTCCCATTACATATTTATTAAGGATTTTATGTAGACAAATTAAGGCATATATTATGCTATGCCCAAAACCAAAAAAAAGGGGATCCACAAACAACCTAAGCAATTTGCATATTTTTCATATGCAATATAACATGCTCTAGGATGCATTTATATTAGTTACATAAATAAAACCCACCAATCTTACATCTTGTGTAGGTCCATGATTCTTTTTTTTATTTCTGTTGGGTTCGAATGCAATCACTACATAAGTGGTCTGCCAGATTATATGATCAGACACACCATATGGACGGAGCTACTCACTCAAGTTGAAGAATCATTGGATACTGACCTGGATCTATGTGAAGGGTGTAGGTTGTCTGTGGCATGGCACGATCAAAGCTCCTCACAACACCATCATCGTCTTCAACCCAAAAAGAACGTTTCGACCTCAAACCAAAAGCATTTCTGATTGCTTCCTTGATGGCATCCGCAGATCCATCAATTCCTATTTTGCGGGTCATGCCACCCCACTTCACAATAATGACATGCCCTGCAGGGGGTGATACAGACACAGGATAACAACCCACCCCGCCATCCCATTGGGGCACATCTGATGAGCCAAAAAGAGAATCAGCAACTGAAATGCAATATCAAGAGGGAGTAAAAAATAGAAAACCCAAGAAAAAAAAATTTGTTATAATAAGCAGTTGGAACCAAAAAGAAAAATGATCACACTCCGCACCGGCAGAATTTCCATCTCTCCAACTCCACGTGCTTCTTCCATTTTGCGGAGGGCATTCTTGAGACATCACAGAGGTAGTGCTTCGTCGGTCACCGTCTGACCTATGAATATTTAGTGTGTTTGGCTCCAAGCCTGAGAAGCATACTTCATGAGCATATGCATCAAAAGCATAGACGAACATAAATAAGTTAACCAGAAATTAGAGTAATCCAACCAATTGCAGAAGTTGAAAATAAAAGGAAAAGTGTAAACATTTCTACCAACGGCAAAGGCACTTTATATACCTAAGTCTATCTTCAATCAAGTCAAAAGTTTTACAGATGAAAAACCATACAAATCCGTTCAGCATATAGAATTAAGGAAATACTAAAACAAGGGAAGGCATCATTGACATATCAAATAAACAAGTAAAAACATTCTACAGAGTACCCAAACTGAAGTCCTTATCGACTACAGACCATGCTCTAGTTTTGTATAAAAAGGTAAAGACATAAACTGATAATATGCCTATGTCCACATTTGTTTCACCAAATGGAATTGGAGGGGCTCCAAGCCAAGGCCACTGTAATCCTTATCTGAAAAGCCAAACCCATTGTCTAGGATCGGATAATGGTATTTTAGTTTACACTGATGTCAGATACTCCAACAGTATCACCTAGTCAATTCCCATGAATATATATCACATACGGCAATTTCAAATACATATCATGCATTTGAATCACTTCTCATTATTCTATCCCTCGCAAGTTGCAAGAAAATACTTCCAGCTACAACAATTTTTGTAACTAATTAAATTCTTCCTTTAAGTTTTATTATTCTTTCTCATGGCTGTGTTATTCTGGAGAACATTCAAAGAGAACAGAACTAAGATCCTTCAAACATCATTTGTGGATATTGGATGACTGGATTTTTCATAAAGCAGGATATAAATGTAAATGACAAATTAGGAGTTACGAACATATAATATGACCATATAAAATTTGTCCAATCAGATAAAAACAGGTGCATAACTCATAGCATTATTCAAGACGTACACACTTAAACTTGCATTCAAACTTGCATTCTTTTACCATATGTTTATCTGCAACCTTTTGAATAAATAATATTTTGGTAAAAAATATTCCAATAATTCATGTCTTGACAACCCTGGTAGTTTTCTTAGTGGTAGTAATGTAAGGCTAGGTAACAATTACTCTAACCCCAGATAGGATCACTAATTAGCTCCGAACAGGCACTGACTTCAGACCTTAAAACAGTAAGATAATAGCTTTAACAGGGAAGAAGAACAGAATAAAATCACCCCAATATCACCTAAGAGTGACAGCATATGACCCCAACTCAATTCAGTAACAATAGGTCACTTATCGCAAGCAGAATTTTAAACTCAAGCCTGAGAATAATTAATCTCCAGAATAACAGTAACAGAGGTTGTTTAGGTCAGATCTTATCATCGAACGGATGACTAGATGGAGGGGAACAGCTCCCAAAATCTCAGACCCAACAGCTGAACCAATGCCGAAATAACAAATCTTGAATTAGGGCTTGATTTGGGATAATTTTTTTATATCTCTCAGATATGAACTCAGAGCACCACCAAAGGCCGGTCAAGTGGGACTCCTGATGGGGGAAGTCTATCCTCCAAAGTTGGTAAGAAACTGATTGATAATTAGTGAGATCTAATGCCGACAAGGTTACAGTCAGAAAACCTAATTTTCCAGAATCGCAGGGACTGGGATGATCTCTCTAATCAGAAACCAAGTGTGGCAACAACAGAGCAATATTCTGATGGCCTGACAGTGATGATTATCAGCTTTGAAGGGATGATTGATTAGGTTTTCAATGGCTAAGCTAAGATCTGAGAATTCGGGAGAGAATGGGTATCAATTGGAAAGAAGAAGGTAAGAAGAATATAATATACGTAGTATCTCTCAGACTAGGGCATCTCACCCAAGGCCACCTTACTGCATCTCACAGGCTTCTTGCACAAAGTGAATCCTTTTACCATTCATTAATTCGTGGGGGACTCCAAAGAGTCTAGTACATTATATTGACAGCAATGCTTTAATACAAGAAAGCAACAAAATAAACAAAATGAAACAAAACAAAAAACGAAACAAAGACTTTTGGAAACTCCTAAAACCGGAAACTAAGTTGCTAGTCCCTAGTAAAAACAAACAAACTTTTACAGAAGGATATAAACTAAAAAGGAAACAAATGTTTAGACAAAGAAAGTATTCCAGAAATCTCCATCAACAGCTTGCTGTCCAAAACAAAACAGAAAATCGAAACTTATTGAAACTAAACTAAATCAGAATTTAAAATACAAAAATATGGACCAAAATCACTGTTCACGTGAACGATAACTTGTAAACAGTATTTTTTTTTTTTTTTTGATTTCTATTTTTGTTCTCTTCTTCATGCTTTGATCTACATCAGGTAGAAATATGAAAACATAAGACTTAATCGAAGAAATAATCTTGAATTAAACATGATAAGCATTAATATATGCTGATTTCAGTGATAATCCCTTCAAGTTAGTTGGTAAGACATATATATGGGTTCACCCCCAACATCCTCAACCCCCCCCCCTTCCAACTCACCAAAAAGAAAAAATGAATGATTCGTTCCTAGACAGGACCAGGTAAAAAGTGATGTCTCTAATGCTCACACACACATAGGGTGGGGGGATATCTGAAGAATTGCTAGAGCTACTCAAATCAAATATTGCAGCATGAACCAACTCAAATACCAGGACAGATGGAAAAAAGGGTCAGGAAAGGATGTCTATTGTCATTACATGGACAGAGACAATAAAATGTCATTGCTTGGAGCAATGGTAAAACGTTAGGGCTGCCTGGGAAAATGCCCGGTTTGAGTCTTGAGAGTGGCCACTTTGCGCAATAAATGCCAACGGTTAGGACCGTCTCAAAACTCACCCCTCCCAGGACACTGCATAATCAGGACAAGCACTGGGTAATGGCCCTTTAAATTACTTGACAAGCCTTGATTGACTGTCATGAAATCTCCTTCATAGGAATGTCCACCTGGGTTCAGATTCAATTTCCCCACAACCATCTAATTCTCCCAAAAAAACAGAAGGGATAAAAGGGGGAAAAAATGAAAAATCATAAAGTAAAACCAGTAAGGCTAACAAAGATAAATTGAAAGTTATTTTCCTTTTGTAGGTGCAGCAGTAATAACATGTCCTCAGCCATAAAAGGCAAAATATTCCACCGCCTACTGGCACTATCAGTGAAGATACACACCTCAGTGACACCCATTTATTGGATTTTTACCAACTCAAAGTTCCCAGTTTCCAGTGAGAGAATTGATTGTAAGGGTGAAACTGATTTGGTTTTCTACATAAAACCCATTTTTTCTTTTAATCCAGAAAGTGCACTATAAACGCCGCTCATCCTAGCTTGCATGAAAAATGTTTCCACACACAGTATCCCGAGCAGTAAACATTGGGTAAACTTCAAGAATATAAACTCCATCTAATTAAATCATAAAAAATTCCATTAATTATCAAAACTTAAGTGAAACTGTTTGACCATGAATTATTATCTGCCACCAAAATAGCTCTCACAAGTTCCTCTCATACTAGAAGAGTGCGAGAAAATAGGTGTGGCAGGCAGAGAGAATGGGGGGGGGGGGGGAAGAGAATCAGTTAAATGGATTAACATTTTAACTCCAAAAGTGAAGTTAAAGGAATTTGTTGGACGAACCTAAATATGTTCCAAACTGTAGATTTCACATTGATCTTATTTAGTGTCCAAAAATGAGAGATGCTTCCTCAGTCGTGAAGGATACAATGGAGAGCCAATCCTTATCTTTTATGTGCAAAATTTTTCATCAGGGTTGGATGTGACACCTCTCATCTCATTATTCAGTTCTCTTCCCCCTCCCCCTTGAGACACAATATGAGCTTAAATTAATCCTTTTATAGGGATTAGAGAGACAAACTTCAAATAAATGATATCTTACATAAGCATTGAAGAAAAGAGTACTCAGTCCATTCATAAAGAAATTCATTTGCAAGCTACGGTGTCAAAGAATAAGGCCCCTTATCTCTGTCATTTATAATGTGTCAGTTCACACATAAGAAATTCAGCATATCAACTTCCATATTTATTAGGTCTAATAGATTTATAGTTGGGTGAAGTTAAATTACCTGAGGAAACATATTTAAAGCATTTTTACCTCTGGGCTTTATTGTTCATATATCAATTCTTTCTTGATTTAAAAACAAGAAATAAATTTGTTTTATAACATTTAGGCCCCATTGTTTGATGGATAAAAAGGGGTGAAAAACTTGTGACGGCGGGTCCCACATGTTGTGGGTTGGGTTGACAAGGAAAGAAAAGGAAATAAAATAATTAAATATTTAATTTTTAGTGGGGTCCACCTCAATGGGAAAGAGAAGAAATGGAAGTGAGATGAAATTTATGGGAAAAAGAGAAAATAGGAGAGAGATAGACACAAAACAATTTTTCCATGAAGTTGGTAGGACTTTGCAAGTGAATGGGGTGAGAAAATTTAACTGCCACATCAGTACAGAACAACTATTGCATTAAATGACATTGACTGGTAAGTTCCCCCCTCCCCCCATTTATCCAAATACTCATATTTGTAATAGTTTGTGATATGGTTTAAGATCTCGATAATATCTCGGTTTTTCAAAAAGGCGAGACGAGATGCATGGTGAGGTATAAATTGTATAAAAACTTGACCGAGATCCGAAGATCTCGGAAAGATTTCGCCAAATCTCGACTCTCTCTCTCTCTCTACTTTTTTGAAGAAAAAACACTGGAGCAAGGATTTTTGTGCTTTTGCATGAGGATCTCCATTCCTACACTCATTAAACCTTAAAGAGTAGAGAATATTACCTCCTCATCTACATTTGGAGTTACTTTTCTTATATATGATGTTTTTTAATTATTATGATTATGTTGTGTCATGTGTTGATTGTGGAATACAACATACTAGCCTAGGGTCCGAAGAGTCGGAGACTACTTACATAGGGTACAAGTCAAAGTACTATTTTGGGTTTGATTTTTAAAAATTTGACATTTTCAGTGTGTTTAGAAGGCCTAAAATAGGTTAAATACCAAGTTTCAGGGGCTACAAAGACCATATAGCCATGGAGACCAACGACTGAGTCGACTGGGAAAAAAATACATGATCTTATCGAGATCTCGCCAGATCTCTTTTTCGGATTAGCGAGATGGGGGTGAGAGCAAGATCCTAAGCCTTGGTTTGTAGCAAACGAGTACAAATTTCCCACCCTTTTTACCTTTTCCACTTTTCTCCGTCAAACAAACAGGGCCCAAGGGAAAAAGATTGCAACCCTACCCTTGTACAGATTCTTTTATACCTCTCTCACATAGCAAACAATGGGTCCCACACTGACACTCTCTCTCCTATTCTGACCATGTGTCTCCATATGATCACCATATGGATGATACCATTTTGCAACCCTTCATTGGTGTAGCATGCAAATTCCTTCTTACACTACCCTTTCAGGCAACCCTCCCCTGACATTTAAATAAGTATCTACCAACTTCTAACTACATAAGCTTAAGACTTGACATAATAATTACAAAATATGATCTAAAGCTTTGAAGCTCTCGCACGGGTAAGAAGGTGACCTTGATTTATTCGGTATGTCAAGAACATCCATGGAGGGGGAAGATAAAAATCATATATAGCTCATATCAAAAAATCATATATAGCTCATATCAACCATATCTCTTGCTCATGGCGAAGCAATGAGCCAGTGATACTAATTGAAATTCTTAAAACAAGATAAAATATGTGCTTACTACAAGGGCCACTTGAGCACTTCAAAGGAATCTCATAACCAATGAACGATAGTAATAATTCAAAACCAGTAGTCAACAGAAATTGGGTGTAATGATCTGCCACAAACAGCATGAGTTTTGTGGCTAAAATAAAGATGGTCCACCAGTGTCATTTGATAGGCTAAACAGACTCCAATCATACAGCTTGTTTGTCCTACTAAGTGTCCACAATTTTTTAAATGTTGCACACAAAGTTTAAATGACTATAAGACCAACTGACATTCCGATGGGTCTTCAATTGGAAGAGAAATACCATTTCAGAAAGCAGATGCACAGTATAACTCCAATAAATGCTGAATAGATAAGAGTAATGACAACATTAAAGGTCCTAGTGCCAAGCCAGACTATGTCTCAGTGACTTAGGCAAGGTGTAGTGACTCTTTTTGGTAACCAACAGAAGAAGAGAGATACATGAGAATCAAACTCATTCAACCATCAAACAGCTCAAGGTCCACATCATTCTAGTTGCAGGCAACCCAAGCATGACCCGAACTCATTACAACTATCAAACATAGGAAAATAAATAGTACTTCTTATATTTGTAAGTTATTTTAGTGATGAATTCTTTCCTAATACAACAACTAGGTGGAGGTGCTACCAATTACTGAATCCCAAGCAAAAACAGATGTCATAGTAAGATACCACAAAGTTCATCCAATACCAACAAAAGCTTAAACCCAAGGAGAACCATTATACATCAGTGACCAATAACAAAACCACAATGGTTATGCAAACAATAATTCATAACTTGGGAAGTTCTACTTTGCAGTTTTAGAGCATCCCAGAGCATGGAATTCCAACATTGAGCATCCAAAGAATCACGGTCAGTGATTAATCCAAAGGAGGAGGAGGAGGAGGAGGAGGAGGAGGAAGAGGGAGGGGGGGGGGCGGAAACACCTTGAATAACCTGGTAATTCAGTAATATGCATTGTTTTCAAATTACCGTTGTTATGGTCCAATCTGTCATCTTTTCTTTACAGACCATGATATGTTTTTTCAGTAAGATTATCAAGTTTATGTATACTGGCCACTACAGATACATATAGATGACAAATAAGTCTGAAATAGTATCGCTGACATTTGGAAAACAGCAATATAGTATTTTCTTGAACACCCCTTCGTCACTGCATCCAAAAGAATCAACTGGATACGATTTAGTATGCGCAATGAGCTACCCATAAGATCAGCTTTTATTGATTGAAACCAAGAAATGCAAAAGGAGTGAATCAAAAACAAGTACTACTTAAGAATTGCAAATACTGCAGCGCGATATTAATCCGCATGGTGAACAAGTAGCCAGGTTACAAACATCAAACGAAATAGGGGTCTATCTCAATTAGCCATCGACCGAAACAATTAAGAGACAGCTTAATTAGTGGATTCATAATCCTAACAACATGGGGGAAAAGACAGAGAGAGTGAATTGATTACCTTTGGGGGAGAATTGGAGGTCTTCGCGATGGAGATGGTAGGGATCAAGCGAAGAATCCTCCGCATCTTTGAAGAAAGAGAGAGAAGAGGGATTAGAATGCTGGGCCTGGGGGAGTTGATGATGAGGGTTATTGTTGTTGTTGTTAGCCTTGAGCTTGCGGACTAGACTTCGCCATTTCTCTCTGCAAACACCAGGAGAGCGTCGGTAGCCTTTGTTTCCAATCTTAGCTGAGGCTCCTCGATCCCATGGAACGGACGACTGGTAAGTAGGAGTAGTAGAAGAAGGATCAGAAGACGAAGACGATGAAGTGACGTTATCGGAAGCAGCGTCAGTTGCAGCGGCATGGGCGTTGCTGATACCAAGAAGGTGGCGGATCTCAGACTCCGCCCATACCTCCGACGAAGACGGACCGCCGCTTTCTTCTTCTCGATTGCCTGAATCGCAGTCCATATCAGGCAACTCGTCACTGCGCGGCAACTCCCACTCCATTTCTCCTCCTTTTTCTAATATCTAATCTTACTCCACTTAACTACTGTAGTCTATAGATTCACGAGATTGTCCTCTCTCTCTCTCTCTCTCTCTCTCTCTCTCTCTCTCATGTTTTTAATGTGTTATTTCCCCTGAATTTCTGGGAGGGAATGTAGGCTTGTGCCTTGCCTATGTATCAGGAACGGATCGGCCAAATGGAAACCGATTCCATCTGAGTATTAGAACATTGTCAGAGTTTTAAGACTGCATTTTTAGTAGTCATTCAAAAAAACGTTTTTATTTTATAAGAATAAAACAATGGAATAAAGCATTTGGTGATATTTTTTAATTTTTTATTTAACAAAAAGGAAGAGAAAAAATTTTAAAACGTAAAATGATGAAACGATAAAACCTTATTACGTCATTTCAGTTTCATTTCAAATACCAAAAAAAAAAAAAAAAAAAAAAAAATTGAATAACTAAGGTAATCATTCCTAAAACAATTTCATCACATTTTTTAATTTTAAAATGACATTTTAATATCGAAACTAAAAATTCTATTTTTGACATAAAACATCATTTCTAAAATTGAATAACTACTAAACATAACGTAAATATTAATATCAAATTAATATTAAAATAAAGCTAAATCACCAAAATTTTCAATTTTTTTAGAAAAAGGATAAAATTAATTGATTCAAATTGAAACGGTTGAATTTAAATTGAGATATGGAATCGAAGACCGATACCAATTCCATTCCCAAAATTTAAATTCTAGATAATCATATACCAACCCGATCAAAGCGATAAATACAAAGTAAAGAATTTTTTTTTTTATTGGTGAAAGATTTCTTAGAAAGGATGACAACGACCGGTCAGGATCAGGAATCAAGATAAAAATGTGGGGTCCATACTCCATACCGGTCCTTATTTCATATTTCATGAACTTTTGTCAGTTTGTTCGCTTTTTGAGGAAGCCTTTTACTTTGTCTGGGTTGAAATTTGTCAAACAAGACAAAGAACAATGGGTAGACATGAAATCTATTTGGTAAAAAATTATGAATTAGTGACAAATTAAGTTTTTTATTAAAATTAGTATATTTTTTGGTAGAAATTAGTATTAATTAACAGGAAGGCGACAAGTCCTTGGAGAGAAAGGACAATCCTCACCTGATTCTAAGAATGGGCGGGCCGCGGGCGTGAGAAGTTTATTAGGAAAATTATAAGTATACTAAAAAAAACTGGATCCAGCTCCTGCGGGCGCGACACGGTCGTGTGAGAGTTAAAGCTCTTGTCAACCCATTTAACCTCTCAGGCTTCTTTGTAACTAAGCTTAATGTTCCTCTAGACTTTTTACAGTTCTAAAAGCCTCCTGAGGGAGTGAGAACTCTAATACTTATAAGTATCATGCCTTGTCCCTTCACCTCTGTGATAGTTTTTACCAGTGAAGAGAAGAGCCTGTTGTTAGTCGGATTCCTCATGATATTGTTCGCTCTGGGCTGCTCGTCATAGCTAGCTTAATGTCACCTTTATGGTTTTTGTTTTTTTTTTGGCAGAACACCCTTACGGTTTTAAAATGCCTCACGAGGGAATGAGGATTCCAATATTTATAAGTACCACACTTTAATTTCCCTTCACTCACCAATGTGGGACTATCTTAGTCGCTCTTGTGGTGGTTTTTATCCACAACAGCTCCCAAACCTGGCTTAACCTTATCCTTTTTTCATGGATTCAACCTGAAATGAAGAAAGAGAAAATGCTGGCTCTCGAATCGGGCGACTGTAAAAGTTTGATATGGGAGTGAAATTCGATGATTTCATTAATGAAGATAATGGACATATACATAAGAGACCTTGATCGTGTATCCCTTTGATTGTGTGATAATGATACAATAGAGATAGAAAATCTAGTTACACGAGGAAAGATGAAAATGTGATTGAGATAAATATGGAAGTGTGAGTTGGTGATTGGAATATAAGTTTGGAGAGCACGGTTAGTGCTAGCTGGCTAATGAGTTGGACTTCCTCCAACAAATCGCTAATACTCCCCCCCCCCTAAAGTTGGAGCGTGAGGATTGTGAACCGCCAACTTAGAAAGTAATAATTAAATAGGAATTGGTCATGGCCAAGGGGCTTGGTAAGGTCGTCCGTTATTTGCATGTGGGAAGGAACATGAAAAGTGACGATGCAACCAGTCTAGATTCGTTCCCAAATAATATGACAAGCAATCTCCAAGTGCTTTGTACGTTCATGATAAAAGGGATTGGAAGTAATGTGGAGGGTGGTCTACTGTCGCGATAGAGCCACATGGGAGCTGTGTGGGGTACACCAAGATCCTAAAGAAGGGCATGATGCCAAACAAGTTTGCATGTGGTAGTAGCCATGGAACGATATACAGCCTCCATGGAAGAGTGGGATACAGTGCTTTGGTTCTTGGATTTCTAGAACAAGGGATTATTGCCATGAGAAGTGATGCAACCGATAAAAAAAAGTTGGGTAGAGCGGCAAGCAACCCAATTGGAGTCAGAAAAGGCTGCAAGCTGGAGAAAGCTCTCAGAAGATTAAAAAAAAAAAATTTCCAACACCGGTGAATTTGATTTGAGATGCAAAGGACCCTCATAGTTCCATTCAAATGAGACAGTCATAGTTGATGCATAATTTGGCTAAGTGTGTTGACACAGCATGTGATGTCGAGTGTTATCCCTACAAATTGAAGACATTATGCGAGATTGGGAAGAGGTTCACCAATATCAGTGGCAAGACGGAGCATTTGATCCATAGGAAAGGCTGCAGGCTTGGCTGCAAGCTTGCCAATATTTGAAAGAATATCAAGAGTGTACATATGTTGGTTGAGGAAAATACCATTAGGGTTGCAAGCGACCTTAATACCTAGCAAATGTTTGAGGGTGTCAAGGTCCTTGATATGTAACTGATACTGAAGGAAGGAAATGAGGCCCTTGATAGCCATTGGATTGTTAGCGGCAACAATTATATGAACAAAAAAAGAAGGAAATTATAGAATATTGTATCTAAAAAACAAAAAAGAAGTTAAAAAAAAAAAAACATTGAGAAAGATGAAAGCGGGCAAGACATCGGGCCTAGATGGGATCCCAATAGAGGTGTGGAAAACCTTAGGAGTTTGTGGCATTGGTTGGTTAACCAAATGTTTAACAAGATTATGAAAACAAATGAAGATACTAGATGATTGAAGGATAAGCATTGTAGTGCTGGTATACAAAAATAAAGGAAATATTCAGAGCTGCAATAATTGTAGAAGCATAAGACTAATGAGTCATACTATGAAACTATGGGAGAAGGTCATGAAAGCCAGCCTGTGAAAAGAAACTAAGATCTCGAAGAATCAATTTAGATTTATGTTGGGTAGATCTACGACAGATGCTATCTACCTACTGAGGAGGATCATGAAAAGTTATAGAGCCCACAAGAAAGACCTCCACATGATCTTTATTGACTTAGAAAAAGCATATGATAGAGTTCTTAGAGATTTAATTTGGCATATCTTGGTAAAGAGTGTGACACCTAAAAACACGGTAGTACCAGACTCATTTGGTAGACTGGTGAGGTGTCCCCACCAAGAATACAGCAAGTACTGGGGGGTTTAAGAGATTGGTGAGGGTGTGCAAACTTTAATCCCTCATCACCTAGGGAGAGAATATTAGGCTAGTTAATAACTTCTAGCCTTCTTAACATGACACAACGCGTTTTAAAGCCTTGAGGCCCATGGGCCAAAAAGGACATATTGTGCAAGGTTGATGGGGCCGGGGCGTTACAAAGAGAGGTTTTGAGCACATATGTGGATATAATTAAAGAGATGTATGAGAATGTAGTGACTAGTGTGAGATCTATTAGAGGTTAAGGTAAGGAATTCCCAATTACGATTAGATTACATCAAAGATCGGCCTTAAGCCCCTATTTGTTTGTACTAATCATGGATGAGTTAACCGATAGCATTCTAGATGAGGTCCTCCGATATATGCTCTTCGTAGATGACATCATTTTAGTGGACGAGACTGAAGTGAATTTGAAGACAGTGTGTTTCAAAGATTGCAAAAATACAGTCTTTATCTTCATCCGCAAAAGTCTGTGTTTGGTGCTTCATCAAGTAAGCTACTTGGGTTCATTCGTTGTGGTAACACAGAGTGAAAGAGTATCATGACAACTTTCGAGCTTTCAATTTCTTAGTATAATCCAAAGGCTTGGGTTGCTCTTGTGGCGGCATGCCTTGGAAATGCACGCAGTGCATAGTTGGGTTCTAAACAAGGTCCACTTGTGCCACTTCGCCCAAGTACTTGCTGGATTCACGCACTAGCTGATCTACGACAAAGAAGCAACAACTGAGTTAATCTACTGCCACTCTCTCCTGGTGGTCAAGCTAATCATAGAGAACCATTATGTATTATCATGAGAAGGAAAGGTGTGCATACGCCCTCAATTGTTGAGGAGAGGGCGAGCTAAAGAAAGGGCAAAGTTATCGTTCGAGTGGTCTATTCTCACAAAGATGTGGCTAACGTATTGAGCCGAAAGGCGGAGTTGGCATCCTTAAAGTTACAATGCTAGGCATCTCTCTTGTCTTGGACCAAGGGCCGAGACTTCAGGGCATGCCTTGTACCACCTCGATCAGCAGTGGTTGGTGAACAGTAGATGCATGAATAATAGTGAATTGAGGCATTATTCAACCGATTTCCAAGTGGCCTTTCGATGAAGCCGTTGATGCATCAAAAGTGGACTCTTCATTTTATGTCGATTTGCTTCTGTTGCTTCGCGACAATACAGACTCGACCCGCTCCTACCCACACCAGGCCTGAACGTGGAGAGGATTTCCCTCAAATGTTGATAGGCATGTCAAGAGACAATGTGAAGTCACCCTATTTCGCTGTCCAAGGAGCAATTGACTAATGACCTAAAAATGCGTGATGTTTGGGAAGCATGAGCAACCCATGAGCCGCTTACCCCGCACCCTTATAGGTTCAGAATCATGAATCCCTAGTTTCGCTAGTTTCCTAAAGCAATTAATGGTGCAATCAAATAAGGCTCTACAACATGCCGCAACGCAATAAGGCTATGGAGATCAAAATTGGAAACAAGAGGTTTCAAGGTTAGTAGATCGAAGACAAAGTATGTGAAGTGTAACTTTAGCCACTTTATGATGGATGATGATGAAATGGTAAAAATTGAGAAGATAGAGATTCTCAAAAGTGAATATTTTAGATATCTGGGGTCTACCATAATTAAAGAGGGTAACATATAGTATGATATCTCATAGATAATTAAAGTGGGATGGATGAAGTGGAGACGTGTGTTCAAAGTCTTATCTGACCGATGCATCCCTCTAAAGATCAAGGGAAAGTTCTATAAGATTGTTGTGTGTCCAGCTGTGATGTATGGAGAAAATGATGGGCACTTAAGAAGAGTCATATTGAGAAGTTATATTTGATTGAGATGAGAATGTTGAGATGGATATGCGATAAATCGACGATGGATAAAGTAAAAAATGTGCATATTAGAACTGTTTTGAGAGTTGTCCCGATCAACGACAAGCTCTATGAAAGTCATTTGAGGTGAAAGGAGGCTTGAGGACACCCCAGTAAGAAAGTGTGATTGAATTCAAATTGAAAGAGCAAAAAGAGCTAGGGGCAGGCATAAAATAACCATAGATGAAGTGGTGAGGAATGACACTGGATAGAACCTATTTGAGGGGAAGGATCTATGTACTAGACCCCATTTAGTTGAGATTTTCATATATGTTTGGTTGTTCCTCTTTCCTCTTATTCTCATATTTCTTCTCTCATCTCTCATCTTTCATCTTTCATCTTTCTATCTCTCCCTTCCCCCTATTCTGTTTGGAATTTTTCTATTTTGTTTGTATGGATCCATGTAGTCGCGCCATTAAGTAGGGAAAAGGCTCAGTTTGCTATTGTGTGTATCTAGAAAAGGAAAAAAAATAACTAGGAAAGATACGAGGAAAAAAAATGAGAAAAACTGAGAAAAATGGATATTTAATAACAATGTCCAAAGATGTTGGAAATGCGATGAAACAATCAAAGAAGTTGAAATCAAGCCGGAAAAAGCTTGGTTTATCGTTGTTTCCCAATAGTATCATATACATGAGACGTCAATGTGATAGCTGGATGAATTCTTGACCAACTTGAATGAAATAAAAAATAGATCAAAATAAAATCAAATAGAAAGAAAACAAGGTTTTTATCTTTTTTGGTCACAAAACAAGGCAAATAATAAAGTCCCAAAAAACATGAACATCTTAAGATAAAGCATCAACAAATTATAACAATGAACATAGAAATTATCTATCCACAGATAAGGCTTCTTTTTACTCAATTTTTCAGATCAATTAGGACATAAGAACAATCCCAATTTTATATATAGAAGGTTATCGTCTTAGCTATATGTTAGATATTAGATGAAATATGACTCTCAGACAGTCAAGATCAGCCAAATGTTTTAGCCCATCCTCTATGAAAAGAGGGTTCATCTTATTGCTCTTTCGTATTACTCACATCAGGTAAACTGCAGAGCTCAATAGTCCAAAGTTTGCCTAAGTGCATCAGCCCATCATCCCTGAGAAGAGAATTTTCATAGTGCATATTTGAAGCAATGGAACAAGGCTTTGATTCAAATGGAGCAACAACCATATATGATCCTCAAAACACTGTTCACATACCAGAACATCATTAAAGGCAAATATAACTAAAACATAGCAGAGGACAAGTGTTGAGGAATGACATGCATAGTCTTGGCCTTGACTCAAGTATGAGCTCGGATAGAGCCTATGGGAGGGCAAAGATTTATGTATTATGTATCCGACCCCATTTGGCTGAGAATCTCCTGACTTGATGGGTTGTACCTCTTTTTGCTTACTTTCGTCTTTCTTTTTTTTTTTTTTTTAATGTTGACTTTTTCCTATTTTGTTTTGCATGGATTCATGTAGCCAATCCCATTAAGTTGGGATAAGGCTAAGTTCGTTTGTTGATAATAGATGAGCACAAGCCTTGAAAATTGTAGTGATCTCAAATGAAGAGGATTGTAAAAGACAAATGAGACTAGGAGAAGAGATGACATTGTCTTCAAGGCAAGATATTGAGGTCGTTGCCTTGATCACTCTCGGAGCCTCTCTCTCCCTCATCCATCTTGACTCTGTATTCATTATCATGTTTGTCCTTGCGTTCACTATCAATACTCCATTATTGTTGGTCACTTTCCCTATGAATCATTCCCATCCTTTCTGTTGGCCTTTGAGCTCAACCATCGGCCTACCGCAACCCCTACATGATCATTATGTTGGTCCCATCCTCCTGTGTTACATACTGCAGCTGCAACACTCCCATCTACCCTCAACACTGATTGTTTCCTCCCCACCCTGTTTATCTATCACGAGCTTTTCCTTATCCCTTGATGTGAGATCCCCTCACCCATGCTACCCTTTGTTCGTGGTTCTACCTCTTACAAACCATCTCACAGCCTCCCCTCTACCATAACTAGGGGTGTCGATTCTAAGTCCAACTCCGGATGTTCAATCGAGCATGAACCATCCTAGCACAATTAATAAATGTATTCGGTTCAAGCCTTTTATGATCAATTGATAAAGCCAAGTTGATTGCCCAGTAGGGTAAGGACATGCGTCGCCCACCTGGACATGTGTCACCCACCTGATAGAGGCTACAAGGATTCTGACCACGTCAACCGCGTGAAGAGAATATTCCCCGTGAAGGGGATAAGACGTATCCGAATAGGACTCGAAAAGGAAAGGAGCCAAACCGGAGGAGGAATCCTCTAAGGAAAAGAGAAACCCTAAACCCTAAGGACTATAAGAGAGGGTCGGAGGGGAGGAAAAGAGGTAAGCAAATAGACCCACACCATTACTCCTGTAAAGAACTGTGCGACCGATCTCTAACTTGGGCGTCGGAGGACTAATCCTGGACAAAGCTCCGGGCCTCTGCCTTCTGTGCTTATGCAGGATCAGCTCATACGGATTTTCGGCAACAACAGATTGGCGTCGTCGGTGGGAATGACAGTAATGGTGGGGAGAACTTACAATCGTAAGAAGACGAGAGTAGCATCGAACATGAACATGGGGGAGGAGGAACCTTCAGGATGGCTCCCTCCCTCAACGAAAATCAGAGAAAGCAAAAATGATGATCGGGAAGGTTCCACGAGGGACCAACGTTCGGCCAAATATTCGATGCGCAGAGATAGTAATCCTCCACCCCCTCCTGGAGCACAGGAATATGTGACAAGGGAGCAATTCGAAGCCCTCCAGGAGAAATATGATCGAATGGCCGAGGCAATGAAGGAGGTCTCCAAAGCTGTCTCTCAGAAGACCGACAGAGCACCACGAGGCCCCCATATCCGGCCCGAGCGAGCTCGAGACGAGGACCTGAGTAGTACAGGATCAATAAGGTCCGGTCATAATCCTCGAAACCGAGCAATGAGGGAAAGTCCCACACCCAGGGGAAGGACGTGGCGTGCCGCCGGGGCCATACATAGGGAACCACACCAAGGAGACGAACAAAGACACAAGGTCTCGGGGTTGAAGCAGATGATCATGAACCTGAAAGATGAGATTAAGAAGGTGGTAGAAAACCAGATGGGAGCTCGCGAGCCAGACCTCACTAATGACACAGCTCTAGCTGATGAGGTCATGAGGGACCTACTCCCGGTCGGCTTTCTCCTGCCAAAGTATGACACCTACGACGGGTCTGGAGACCCCATCAATCATTTGGAAGGCTTCAAGGTTGCTATGCAGTTCCATCGAGTCTCAGAAAACATCATGTGTCGCGCCCTGCCATTGACGTTCAGAGGAGCGGCAAAGCTATGGTACAACCGTTTACCGACGAAGTTGATCCATAGCTTCAGCGATTTAAGTTACTTCTTCGTGAAGGGATTCTCCAGTAGCCAACCCCTTCAGAAGACCCCGTTGAACTTGACCAACGTCAAGCAATATGAAGAAGAATCATTGCAAAACTACATGAAGCGCTTCCAACAAGAGAAGATCACGATCAGAGGTCTGGACCCGAAAGAGGAGTTCATAGCCCTACTGGGAGGCGTCAAGGATAAGGAGCTGAAAAGGTCTTTGGCAAAGCATACACCGAGGAACCTGGCCGAGTTGAGAGCTCGGTGCGATAAGTACATCCAGATGGAAGAAACCCTTCAAGCTAATGGAGCAAAACCAAGCCTCGTACAAGATCAGCAAACACACACATTTTGTATTTTTTGCTCCTAAGCACTTTTAAGTTGTAACTCCTCATCCTAAGCTCTCTAGAGGATTTTATTTATGAAAAATGTGTAAGTTGGTTTACGGCATTTGATAGGAATTCTCCTGTTTGGTGGCTTCAGTTTTGTCGAAGGGATACAGTCGAAGGTCACCACCTCGGTTGGGAGCTCAGGCCAAGGCCGAGAGGACCTAACCAAAGGTCCTTACCTTGATTGGGAGCTCAGGCAAAGGCCGAGCGGACTTGACCGAAAGTCCCTACCTTGGTTGGAAGCTCATGTCGAGGCCGATCTGACCTGACTGAAAGTCTTCACCTCAGTTGGGGGCTCAGGCCGAGGCCAAACGGACCTGACCGAAGGTCCTTACCTCGGTTGGGAGCTTAGGCAAAGGCCGAGCGGACCCGATCGAAGGTCCCTACCTTGGTTGGGAGCTTAGGCAAAGGTCGAGTGGACCTGACCGAAGGTCTTTACCTCGGTTGGGAGCTCAGGCCGAATCCGAGCTGACCTGACCGAAGGTCCCCACCTCGATTGGGGGCTCAGGCTGAGACCGAGCGGACCTGACCAAAGGTCCTTACCTTGGTTGGGAGCTTAGGTAAAGGCCAACTGAACCTGACCGAAGGTCCCTACCTCGGTTGGGAGCTCAGGCTGAGGCCGAGCTGACCTGACCAAAGGTCTTCACCTCGGTTGGGGGCTTAGGCCGAGGCTGAGTGGACCTGACCGAAGGTCCTTACCTCGATTGGGAGCTCAGGCAAAGGCCGAGGGAACCTAACCGAAGGTCTTTACCTCGATTGGGAGCTCAGGCCGAGGTCGTGCTGACCTGAACGAGGGTCCCTACCTTAGTTAGGAGATCAGGCCGAGGTCAAAATAACCTGACCGAAGATCCCTACCTCAGTTGGGGGCTTAGGTCGAGGCCGAGCGGACCTGATCGAAGGTCTCGATCACAAGCAGAACTAAATCCGAAGCCGAAGGAATAAGGCAGAAGGGACATTGATTACTCCCACAGGAAGAGCCTCCTGGCGGGAGTAAGGGAGCTCCTGATACGGCCAAATTGATTGCCCAGTAGGGTAAGGACATACATCGCCCACCTGGACACGTGTCGCCCACCTGATAGAGACTGCAAGGATTCTGACCACGTCAATCGAGTGAAGAGAATATTCCCCGCGAAGGGGATAAGACGTATCCGAATAGGACTCGAAAAGGAAAGGAGGCGGACCGGAGGAGGACTCCTCCAAGGAAAAGAGAAACCCTAAACCCTAAGGACTATAAGAGAGGGCCGGAGGGGAGGAAAAGAAGTAAGTAAATAGACCCACACCATTACTCTTGTAAAGAACTGTGCGGCCGATCTCTAACTTGAGCATCGGAGGACTAATCACGGACAAAGCTCCGGGCCTCTGTGTGATACCCTACTTTTTAAATCCGGTCTAATTACACGGTTGACCCGGTTTAACCATGCAGGACCCAAACCGAAGAAGGTTAAGGCGGGTTCCTTATGGACCATGATGGCAAGGGTGACTTTGAACACAGGTTGGCTAGACAAGTCCGAGTCAGTGTCAGAGAAGACAGGTGTACCCAAGCCGTGCACATGCACGTATCATAAGGCCATATACAGGTAATGCTAGTATGTAACCGTATCCTAAAGTGCATACGTAGAATATACCTTGTGCCGAGAGTGAGATACGCGTCGAGAGTCAAATTCCATCAAAATGCCACTTGTTGGCAGATTTTCGGCTCTCAGGTGGGCGGTCACAGGTGGGCACATCCGCCCACCTGAGTGACCCACCCATATGGTTACTGGTAGTTTTAAAACGGTATAAATAGTATTATTATGTTTTTCATTTACTCATTTATGACATTAAGGAGTTTGGTGAGAAGAGTAAAGAGGAGAGAGAAAAGAAGGGGAAAAGAGAACAGAGAAGAGGAAAGGGGAAGGAAGAGGAAGAAGAAAGGGATTTAAGCGGCGCCAAGGTTCGATCTTCCATTCCGACACCAGAAGAGTGATCCCCAACACGAAATCTACGATTGGAGGTGAGCAAAGGCTATGTTTCTTAAACTTTCACCAAACCCAAGTAAAACCCTTGATTTGGGTAGAGTTCCTTGAGATCTTGTAAATCCCCCTTGATATGATGAATCTAAGGTTTGATAGATGATTTATGTGTTGATTTTGAAGGATTTGAAGAAGTGTTTATAAGGTTGGAGAAGCATTGGCGATTATTTGAGCTAAGAAGTGAGTTTGGGGTTTTGAAAGAGTTCTTAAGCAAAGAAGGTAAGATAGCTTCTCAATCCTTAAATCTAACTTAGATCTAGGTTCGAATAATCTTATGAGACCTTGAATGTGTGGAAAATGGGTTTGAAAAAGCCCCATTTGTTTCCCCAAAGGTTGGGAAAAGTTTCAAGGAAAATGGCATTTTTCGCCCTCTCAGGTGGGCCAAGACTGGTGGGCCAAACGGCCCACCTGAGGGCACCCGCCTGAGAGGGTAGGCCCTCGGGGCCGATCGGTGGGCCCTTACCAATGGGTCGACTTACCCGTCGATCAAGATTGATGGGCCGATTGGCGGGCCGACCAATGGGCCAACCTGCCAGCCGGTCCTACCCAACCCTCGGCCCCCACCGGTGGACTGATCGGTGGGCCGACCTACCCACCAGTCAGGACCGGTGGGTCAAGACCAGTGGGCCAACCCGCCCACCTGTGAAGACCGGTGGGCCGTGAAGGTGGGTTGTCCGACCCACCCGAGAGGCCCCCAACGTGATTTTTGTGTCCGAATAGACCCAAAATGGACGTGCGACCTTCTTTTATGATTTTAAACATGATTTTGTCATAAAATCTTGTTGCTTTTGACCCCAAAGTGGTGAAATGCTAACCCCATTCACTTGTGATAGGTTTACCAAAATTTATGTTTCTCGCGCTGGATCTCATCCCTATCGGGCGTGAGTCTTTGTATACTATAGGTAAGTGAGGAGAGGACGTTTGGCCTTATTTTAAGGCTTATTTGACATTCATTTAATTGTATCTAGACTAGCTATGTCATCATGCAAATTATGTGTAGCTTAGCCATCCTCATATGATTATGATATGTGTGTTGTGTTTTCCTTTCTCAATGCTAAATGATGATGTGCTTATGTGATAAATGATGGGATCATTGTGCATAATGCATTATTAGACTAGATGCCGTAGTCGACTTGAAAACGAGTGGTGGCCCGTGGAATGGGATGCGGTGGCACTATGCAATCGTATTATGTCATATAGGGGTATACGGCTTAGGATTATCATCTTCCCGTGCTACGACCCTTCCCAACAGGGGTTGAGGTGTTGGGTTACCATTTGGGGGGAAGCAGTGGTTGCGGTTGTCGGGTCACTGTGGCGGTTAGACAAATGCCCGGCAGGTCATTAGGACAGTTGACAACCTCGGTGGTATATTCAAGAGGATCAATCGTACTGCTTTTAAATTGTTGGAGTCCGCACCTTTATTTTCTGTCATTTACTTTATGTTGAGAGCGGGTAGTCGGCATGCTTTACTTTTTTGAGTACTCACGGTGGGCCTTCTCCGACAGCCCTATGGGCATATCGCGGGATGGAGTTCACGGCTCGTACCCAGAGTATACGCGCACTGTGATTGTAGTAGCACTAACCCAAAGACTTAGTAATGTTGGTTAGGTGAATGTGATTTAAAATGAATTGCATAGTATATAGTGTATATGGTTGTGATTGTTGTGTGGACTATTGTGTGGTCCTTCTTTTCACTTATTGAGCTAGTGAGCTCATCCCACGTGTACACCTCTTTTAGATGATTTTGTAGGTCACTAGCCTGAAGATCAAGGGTCGGGCCCCACAGTTGAATTCCCCAAAGAGGATTGGTGGGTCCCCGAGGAATATGAGCATGGCACAGATTGCTCGTGCGTGGGCTGTGCTGCGGGACCGCAGTATTGATACCGTGCTGGGTTTTACTTTTTGATTCTTTTGGTAACCTCTTTTTGTGTACTTGATGCGTGAATTGTTATTCTTTTTGTGTAAATATCATACCTGCTGGCCCACATGTATTTATCTATATACTATAATTTGGGTATCAAGTATATTGGGGGTGTTTACAGGTAAATTAAGTCTTCCGCTGAATTTTTAAACGTTACCTTAGATGTGTGTATATTGTGATTGGGTACTGTATCAGATGATCCTGGCAGGTTTGGGTTAACCGGAGTTAACCCGGTCACTGGTCCAGTTCTGTGTGAATGGGGTGTAACAACGGTGGTATCAGAGCGTGATGCTCTATTCACTCACAGCATACCATTTAGACCCCATAGAATCTATAATAGGAAAGGGGATTGGTTCAAGGTAAAAAATTTAAAGAGTTAAAAGCCAAAGAAAGAAAGAAAGAAAGAAAGAAAGGAAAAAAATGGTTACATTTAATTATTGCATTTCATGGCGTGCATGAGAGAAATTTTACTTGGAATAAATAAAAGATTAGTTATTGGATGTCATAACCCATCGAGTACGAATTTAATGAAATTTTGGCAGCATAACGGCACTAAAATAAGATTTTCAAAAATTTTCCACACACAAGCACCTGATAGACAACATATACATATATCAAGAAGCATAATTGATAAAGGCTAACAAATGGTGCTACAACTAAACTCCGATAAGTTACCAAGCATACAAAACTAACCACAAGTCACCAACAAAACATAACACCCCACAAATAAGTCCAATTACAGAGAAAGTACAAAATATATATATATATATATATATAATAATATCAACAACATAGAGACAAGTGAGAAGCTGATGTAGACGGGCGAGCTAAGTCCTCAGAGACCCTCGTCATCGTCTAACTCTACTACTCCATCCCTCCTAGGTCTCGATCTAACTTTGATCCGATGGTCGTAGTAATCAAACCTTGAGTTCACCAGTTGTACATCCCTCCAGAGTCGGGAAAAATCCGCTGAAATGGCGTTGGCCGTTGTATCCAAGTCCTCACCCAATCTCAGGAAGGAACTTTCTAAGGTAGCCTGCCTTTCCAAGATGTTTTCCTCTCTAGAAGCACTCTCATCTAGTCTTCTTAGCAGCTGATCTTGCCCTTCTTTCAAGGCCCTCATAGCAGTCATCATGCTCTCAAAATCAAATGCACCACTCTCAGGTGGTGGGGCTCTGTGCTGTGGGCCTGCAGTCCCCGCGAAGCCAGGATCAGCACCTCTCGAATCAAGAGGATCCTCCTCGAGGATATCCTCGTCTAGAAAATCCTCCTCCTCAAACTGAGGAATATAATCCTCATCCTCCTCACTAGTCTCCTCCTCCATGGGAACATCCTCCCTATGGGCATTCCTCCTATCCCTGCCTCTTTGAGCTCCTACTCTCTGAGGTACATCCATGAGAGCTTGGAGACCGATCCTCAGTAGGTTTCCCCTGTCAAACTTGTCTGCTGGAGTCTTTCCCTCCTCACCACTCAGATCCACCCCAAAGAACTCAAAGATCCTGGTGCGGATCCTACCATATGGGAACCCTTCGTCCTCGGGGTGTGAGGTATGATGCTCCATAGTCTTGAGGATGATGTAAGGCAAGCATAAGTGCTCGGCACCTCCCTCCAAGGCCTTATAGATGCAGAAGGCTATGTAGGCCGCCATGAAGCCTACCTGGTTCCGGTGACCTCCTCCAGGGAACAAATTGAACTGAACCAAACGGAAAAATACACGAACCTCTGGGTAAAATGTCATCTCAGAATCCGGACGCTCCTTACTGCCACAAATGGTCTTGTAAATATGGTCCTGCGTCTCCAAACTTAGGGATGGGCCCACAGGCTTACTCCTTGGGGGAATGTAGAAATGATGTCCAACTAACGAAATGTCCAAAATGCTAGCAAGGGTGTCCACAGTCAAATGAATGTTCACCTCCTTCACCATGCTAGTTATTGAATACTCCCCATACTGGTAAGAGACCTCCAAATTACAGTAGAATCTTTGAACCAGTTGCTCATAGCACGGACGATCTATGTTGAGGATAGACTGCCAACCCAGTGCGTTGAATCTCTCATGAAGTTGAACCTTGTGGAAATCACCGATTTCCACTGTCTTCTCCATCATCACAGACCTCTTTAGAAAGGCCTTCCAGTTGGTTGCTGCCTCTGAACTTCGGAAGAGTCCCTCATCGTAGTCTGAAGGGTCGATAGGGGCAGGTCCTTGTCACCTTATGCAGGGGGCTGGGGAACTAGTCCCTGCACTCTTCTGCTTGGAAGTTGCAGCCCTACGTCGAGTGGAAGAGGATGCGGGTTCCTTGCCCTTGCGAAAAGACATCCTAGTAAGAAAAGAGAGGAAATAATGACAAGTAAGGATATTGCATAACAAGGGAAACAAATAGATGGGTGAGTAAGTGCACGTAAATGCACCTAAATACATAACGTGGATTATGATAGAAAGAGGAGTGGATAAATCATGAAGAAATGAATAGGAGGAAACCCCCAAAACATGATATCCACTAGCACATTGCAAAATAGAAATGTAACAAAGGCATATAAAGCATGGCAAGTGAGGAATAATGAAATACCCCAAATCCCAATGTGCAAGTTCAATCAAAGGAAATGAAAAGTCTCACAATAGAGTAAAGCTTGAAGCTTACATGTTTATGAATGAAATGCCATCATTATACGATCTAAAGTATGCAAAGAAATTTTCTATTATGACATTGGGGTGCAAGGAATGAAATAGATTTAAGTTATTCCACAAGTATGAAGTGATGGGAGGAAAATCATAGAAACCCAACACAAAAGAGATGGATTTTTATGGAAAGAGGTGGGATTTCAAGCATACACAAATTTCCATGATCTCTCCAACATTATAAGTGCAAATCAAGCATAAGGAATGACATTGAGTTGTTAGTTGGGGAGAAAAGGGTAGAGATAGAAGAAAGCCCCAAATTAGAGAAAATTAGGGCACGATTGGGATTTCTCTCATAAATTGTGAAGTAAAGCCTAAAACTATGCATGAATCACAAAGAAAACATCACATTCTCATGGAATGATTGTTTTATAGAAAGAAACATGGAAAAAATTCAAGATTGGGGACTACACATGGATTCTACCTCCAAAGTACAAGTTCCAAGAAGAGAAATGGAGAAGAGACTTACTTGAGAGTGGAGGAGTTGAATCTTTCCAAAATCCATAGAATCGTTGAGTGAGATCGCAAGTGGAAGCGTCAAGGAACTCTCAAAAATCGCCTGAGTGAGAGAAGGGGGAAGAAATGGGAGAAAAATAGGAAACAGGGGCTTAAAAGCCCTGTTCGTGTTCCGCCTCGGGTCAGACCAACGGGCTGACTCGAGCTGCCCGCCGGTGGGCAGCCCGTTGGTTGGGAGAAAATACAAAAAAAAAAAAAGAGGGCGGGGGTGTGTGGCTAGCACCATATAGACAAGTGGGACCATCATCCTACTTGTTGAAGCACTAGCCCTGTATTTTTGGGATTAAGCTATGGCTAGTTGCAAAACATCATACACTATAATATCCCGTGCGTTGGCATATGATTATGTGCCGATATGAATTTTGAGGTGCTTAACCAATGTTGTGTATGGTATGTTCCAGGTGTAAGGACACGATGGTAAGTACTAGATCTGATAGCAATGCACGAGGTACCTCGTGTGGTCCTCGCCCAGTCGGTCGACCACCAAATCCTAGAAGGTCCCGCTCTGTGGGGTAAACCCCACTTCCGTAACCTCTAGAAACCTTTGATCAGGGTGTGGCACAAAGGGACCCACTTGTGACTACACTTCCGGATCCTCCACCGGTTATCACTCCGGGTGATGTTACAACCATAATCCAGCAGTCACAACAAGCCTTCCAGCAACAAATGCTTCAGCAGCAGCAAGCATTTATGGCTGCTATACAGCAACAGTTAGACCTTTCTCAAACCGGTCAACCTCCCTGGATACTTACTCCACAGGACCCACCTGTAGGGTCTGATACGTGGCCACAAGCTGGAGTTATACCTCCAATTCAGCCACTCAGCACTCCTCTGTATATGGTGCCCCCTCCATACCCTTACTATCCGGCATATGCACCCAATTACCCATCGACGAATAATACGTCAAGGGTAGTGGAATCTTTCAAGAGGAATTTACCACATGTATTCTCTAAGGTGGGAAGTGATCCTCTAGAGCCAGACCAGTGGATCCAAGAGCTGGAAAAGATATTTGAGGTGATTGAGTGCACTGAGGCACAGAAGCTTATTTGTGCGGGGTTGCAACTCAAGAATGAAGCCAACTCTTGGTGGCAAGCCTCTAAGCCTATATTGTTGGCCACACATCCGGAATCCACATGGGAGCAGTTCAAGGAGTTATTTTTGGCCAACCATTACCCTCGTAGCTTCAGAGACCGTAAAGAGACGGAATTCATGGCCTTAACTCAAGGGAATAAGACTATCCTTGAGTATCAGCAGCAGTTTGAAAGCTTGATCCATTTTGCCCCTAGGCATATGAGGTCAGCTAAAGAAAAGGCTGCAAGATTTCTGAAGGGATTAAAGGCATCCATTGGGTCAGTGCTTGAGGTCCTAGATTTGACAGATTATGGCCAGATTGTGCAAAAGGCTAAGACCATGGAAGATAAGCAAAAGGGAGAACAGTTCCTCACACCTGGATTGTGGAAGAGGACAAATCCATTTCCGGACATAGGCAACTCATCCAAGGTATACCATGGGTCTTATAGTTCCAGGCCTACATATAGGCAGCCCTATAGGCCATCTGGCTACCTTCCTCGACCAGCTGGTGGTTGAGGCTCTACATCTTTTCGCCCAAACACGAGTACAGTGCCTACAGTCCCAAGGCCGCCCCGACCTCCATCTATAGCGGGTCAAGTGCAAAGGGGCCCTACCCTAGTTTCGGCGTCACAAATCCGTTGCTTTAATTGCTATTCCCATGGGCACTATGCTAAAGACTGTCGGGTCAGACCAGCCTTACCCTCCAGTCAGCCCTCTGCATACCAACCTTCCTTAACTCAGGGGAATCAACCACAGGGAAGAATGTATGCCCTATCAGTTGAAGAAGCTAAGGCCAACACGGAAGTGGTAGTAGGTACATTTTAATTTAAGATTTTCCTTATGATTAAATATTGATGATCTGCTGTACTTATATGCATTGTTGCACTAGGTGTGCTACCTATATCGGGCATACCATCCTATGTCTTGTTTGATTCAGGAGCTACACATTCATTCATATCTAAGAGATTTGCTGAGAAACTTGGTATGTCACCTAGGACACTAGATCATGGGATGATTGTTAGTATGCCTACTGGTAAATTTACACAGTTAAAGGAGGTGTAGGGGCTGTGCCCAGTGGAAATCAGTGGGAAGAAATTGGATGCACAACTCATTAAGTTCAACATGCAAAATTTTGACGTTATACTGGGCATGGATTGGTTGTCTGCCCATCGAGCTAATGTGATGTGTGCTGAAAAAATTAATTAGGGTGACAGATGATGAAGCAAAAGAATTGATATACCGAGCAGGTAAATTGAAACGGGCTAGAAAGGCCCTCATCTCCGCTCTTCAAGCGGTAAAGTTGTTGGAAAGTGGATGTCAGGGTTACTTAGCATCTGTATTTGATGTTGATGCAAAGGTTACACCTCTAGAAGAGGTAAAGGTGGTTAAAGAATTTCCCGATTTCTTTCCAGATGATCTGATGCATCTACCGCCTGATAGAGAGTTGGAATTTGCCATAGACTTGATTCCTAGAGCAGCTCCCGTGTCTAAAGCTCCATACAGGATGGCATTAGCCGAATTGAAGGAGTTACAGATGCAATTGCAAGAATTATTGGAGAAGAGGTTTATTTGCCTAAGTGTTTCACCCTGGGGTGCCCCAGTTTTGTTTGTCAAAAAGAAGGATGGCAGCTTGCGTATGTGCATCGATCACCAGGAATTGAATAAGCTAACTATTAAGAACCGGTACCCATTACCACGTATTGACGATTTGTTTTACCAACTACAAGGTGCAAGGGTGTTTTCAAAGATAGACCTTAGATCAGGCTATTATCAGCTCAAGATAAAGAGCAGCGACATACCCAAGACAGCGTTCAGGACTCGGAATGGTCACTATGAGTTCCTAATGTTATCTTTTGGGTTAACCAATGCACCGACAGCATTCATGGATTTAATGAATCGAGTATTTCACAATGTCCTCGATAAATGGGTAATTATTTTTATTGATGACATCTTGATCTACTCTAAGACAGAAGAGGAGCACACTCAACACTTGAGAATGGTGTTACAGAGGTTGAGAGAACAACAATTGTTTGCCAAATACAGCAAATGTGAATTTTGGCTTGAGCAAGTTGGATTCCTGGGACACGTAGTGTCTAAGGCCGGAATCGAGGTGGATCCTGATAATGTGAAAGCAGTAGTAGAGTGGGAAAGCCCTAAAAATGTCACTGAAATTAGAAGCTTCTTGGGTTTGGCTGGATATTATCGGCGCTTCATTGAGAATTTTGCTCGGATCTTAGCACCAATGACTAAGTTGACAAAAAAGGGTGTGAAATTGAATGGGTAGAGGAATGTGAGAAGAGTTTTCAGGAGTTGAAAAAGAGGTTGGTGTCGGCCCCTGTGTTGACCATCCCTGAAGGCACAGGTGGAATGACAGTCTACACTGATGCTTCCAAAGTTGGGTTGGGTTGTATTCTCATGCAACGTGGAAAGGTGATAGTGTATGCTTCCCGACAACTAAAGGAGTATAAGAAGAACTACCCCACTCATGACTTGGAACTAGCCACAGTCATTTTTGCCCTTAAGATTTGGCGACATTACTTGTATGGGGAGAAGTGCGAGATATACAGTGATCACAAAAGCCTTAAGTACTTTTTCACCCAGAAGGATTTGAACATAAGGCAGAGGAGATGGCTTGAGCTCATGAAGGATTATGACTGCGACATTCAGTATCATCCTGGCAAGGCTAATGTAGTGGCAGATGCGTTGAGTCGGAAGGCACAGACTGTGTCACTCTCATACCTAGCAGTCAGCCCACCACTTGTACAAGAGGCGACGCTAATGGATGAAACTCTCTTATATGAAGGAGCAACCTTAGAGCTTGAACATCAACTAGAAAACCTTAAATGGTTGACTGTATCCCTGGCAGCTCTACAGGTGCATCCATCTATTAGGCATGAGGTGATAATAAAACAACCTTTGGATCCTGAATTGCAGCGGATCAGAGTTAAGATTCAAGATCAAATAATGAACGACCCTAATTTTGCTTTAGCCAATGATGGGGCATTGTTGTTTTGAGGAAGATTGTGTGTGCCAGATGATTTGGATATACAAGACAAGATAGTGCAAGAAGCATATAGCTGCGAGTACTCACTCCACCCAGGAAGTACGAAGATGTATAAAGACCTTAAACAAAATTACTAGTGGCCTAGCATGAGAATCACAATAGCCCTATATGTAGCGACTTGTCTCACATGCCAAAAAGTAAAAGCTGACAGGCATCAACCTTATGGTACTCTTCAACCACTCCCAGTACCAGACTGGAAGTGGGATAGGATTACAATGGACTTTGTCACCGGACTACCATGCACACCTAAGGGAATGGACGCGATATGGGTGATAGTTGATCGGCTTACTAAGACTGCTCATTTCATTCCCATCAAGACCAAGTTCTCTATGGCCAAGTTAGCACAACTTATATGGATAAAATAGTGCGCTTGCATGGAGTGCCAGTGAGCATTGTGTCAGATAGGGACCCAAGGTTCACTTCCAGATTTTGGAAAAACTTCCAGCATGCTTTGGGATCACAATTGAAATTGAGTACTGCTTTCCACCCATAGACTGACGGTCAGTCGGAGTAAACCATACAGATATTAGAAGACATGCTTAGGGCATGTGCAATGGAAATGTGTGGTAGTTGGGAAGAATATATACCCCTTATGGAGTTTTCCTATAACAACAGTTACCAAGCTACAATTGGGATGGCTCCATATGAGGCATTATATGGTAGGAAGTGTAGAACTACTTTGTATTGGAATGAGGTAGGCGAACGCCGAATGTTAGGACTTGAAATGATACAGATGACTTGTGACAAGGTCGATGTTATTCGAGAAAGGATTAAAGCAGCTCAATCACGTCAAAAGAGCTATGCAGACAACCATAGGAAAGACATTGAGTTTCAGGCAGGAGAAAAGGTGTTTCTCAAGATCTCTCCTACTAAAGGGTTGCAAAGATTCCATAGAAAGGGTAAGTTGAGCCCGAGATACATTGACCCATTTGAGATCTTAGCTCAAGTCAGCTCAGTAGCCTACATGCTTGCTCTGCCACCTTCACTCGGGAATGTTCATAATGTATTCCATGTATCTATGTTGAAGCTATACGTTCATGATCCATCGCATGTATTACCCGTGGAACCAGAATATCTAGAAGCTGATATGACCTATACAGAGCAGCTAGCTGAAATCTTAGACCGAAAAGTGAAAACCCTTCGCAACCGCTCCATTTCCTTCATAAAGTTGCGATGGGCTAATCATTCACTGGAAGAAGCATCTTGGGAGAAAGGGGATGAAATCCAAGCCAAGTACCCTCATCTTTTCGAGCAACCAGGTACGCTAATTTCGAGGACGAAATTTTCAAAAAGGGGGGGTAAATGTGATACCCTACTTTTTAAACCCGGTCTAATTACACGGTTGACCCGGTTTTACCATGCAGGACCCGAACCAGAGAGGGTTAAGGCGGGTTCCTTATGGACCATGATGGCAAGGGTGACTTTGAACACAGGTTGGTCAGACAAGTCCGAGTCAGTGCCAGAGGAGACGGGTGTACCCAAGCCGTGCACATACAAGTATCATAAGGCCATGTACCGGTAATGCCGGTATGTAGCCATATCCTAAAGTGCATATGTAGAATATACCTTGTGTCGAGAGTGAGATACGCGCTGAGAGTCAAATTCCATCAAAATCCCACTTGTTGGCAGATTTTTGACTCTCAAGTGGGCGGTCACAGGTGGGCACATCCGCCCACCTGAGTGACCCACCCATGTGGTTACTGGTAGTTTTAAAAGGGTATAAGTAGTATTATTATGTTTTTCATTTACTCATTTATGACATTAAGGAGTTTGGTGAGAAGAGTAAAGAGGAGAGAGAAAAGAAGGGGAAAAGAGAACAGAGAAGAGGAAAGGGGAAGGAAGAGGAAGAAGAAAGGGATTTAAGCGGCGCCAAGGTTCGATCTTTCCATTCCGACGTCGGAAGAGTGATCCCCAACACGAAATCTACGATTGGAGGTGAGCAAATGCTATGTTTCTTAAACTTTCACCAAACCCAAGTAAAACCCTTGATTTGGGTAGAGTTCCTTGAGATCTTGTAAATCCCCCTTGAGATGATGAATCTAAGGTTTGATAGATGATTTATGTGTTGATTTTGAAGGATTTGAAGAAGTGTTTACAAGGTTGGAGAAGCATTGGTGATTACTTGAGCTAAGAAGTGAGTTTGGGGTTTTAAAAGAGTTCTTGAGCAAAGAAGGTAAGATAGCTTCTCAATCCTTAAATCTAACTTATATCTAGGTTAGAATCATCTTATGAGACCTTGAATGTGTGAAAAATGGGTTTGGAAAAGCCCCATTTGTTTCCCTAAAGGTTGGGAAAAGTTTCAAGGAAAATGACATTTTCTGCCCTCTCAGGTGGGCCGAGACCTGTGGGCCGAATGGCCTGCCTGAGGGCACCCGCCTGAGAGGGTAGACCCTCGGGGCCGACCAGTGGGCCCCTACCGACGGGCTGACAGGTGGGCCAACCTGCTCGCCGGTCCTAGCCGATGGGTCAAGACCGGTGGGCCAACCTGCCCACCTGTGAAGACCAGTGGGCCGTGACAGGTGGGCTGTCTGACCCACCCGAGAGCCCCCCAACATGATTTTTGTGTCCGAATGGACCCAAAATGGATGTGCGACCTTCTTTTATGATTCTAAACATGATTTTGTCATCAAATCTTGTTGGTTTTGACCCCAAAGTGGTGAAATGCTAACCCCATTCACTTATGATAGGTTCACCAAAATTTATATTTCTCACGCCGGATCTCACCTGTACCGGGCATGAGTCTTTGTACACTACAGGTAAGTGGGGAGAGGACGTTTGGCCTTATTTTAAGGCTTATTTGGCATTCATTTAATTGTATCTAGACCAGCCATGTCATCATGCAAATTATGTACAGCTTAGCCATCCTCATACGATTATGACATGTGTGTTGTGTTTTCCTTTCTCAATGCTAAATAATGATGTGCTTATGTGATGAATGATGGGATCATTGTGCATGATGCATTATTAGACTAGATGCCGTAGTCGGCTTGGAAACGAGTGCATTTGTCACACCCCGTTCACACAGAACTGGACCGGTGACAGGGTTAACTCCGGTTAACCCAAACGTGCCAGGATCATCTGATATAGTATCTAATCACAACATACACACAACTAAGATAATGTTCAACAGTTCAACGGAAGACTTAATTTACCTATAAATATCACCAATATACTTGATACCCAAATTGTAGTACATAGATAAATACATGTGGGCCCGCAGGCATGATATTTACACAAAAAGAATATCAATTCACATATCAAGTACACAAAAGGGATCGTCAAAAGAATAAAAAAGTAACCCTGTATGGAGTCACTGCTGTGGTCCCACAGCATAGCCCTCGTACGTGCAATCCGTGCCGTGCTCATAGTCCTCGGGGACCCACCAATCCTCTTCGGAGAATTCAACTGTGGGGCCCGACTCTTGATCCCAAGGCTAGTGACCTGCAAAATCATCTAAAAGAGATGTACACATGGGATGAGCTCACTAGCTCAGTAAGTGAAAAGGAGGACCACACAACAGTCCACACAACAATCACAACCATATGCACTATATGCTATGCAATTCATTTTTCATCACATCCACCTAAACAACATTACTAAGTCTTTGTTTTAGTGCTACTACAACCACAGTGCGCGTAAACTCCAAGTACGAGCCACGAACTCCATCCCACGATACGCCCATAGGGGTATCGGAGAAGGCCCACTGTGAGTACTCGGAAAAGTAAAGCATGCCGACTACCGGCTCTCAACATAAAAGTAAATGATAGAAAATAAATTACTGACTCCATCAATTTAAAAGCAGTACGATTTGCCCTCTTGAATATACCACCGAGGTTACCGACTGTCCTAATGACCAGCCGGGCGTATGTCTAACCGCCACAGTGACCCGACAACCACAACTACTGCTTCCCCCCAAATGGTAACCCAACACCTCAACCCCTGTTGGGAAGGGTCATAGCAAGGGAAGATGATCATCCTAAGCCATAAGCTCCTATATGACATAATACGATTGCATAGTGCCACCGCGTCCCATTCCACGGGCCACCAATGCCCTCGTTTCCAAGCCGACTACGGCATCTAGTCTAATAATGCATCATGCACGATGATCCCATCATTCATCACATAAGCACATCATCATTTAGCATTGAGAAAGTAAAACACAACACACATGTCATAATCATATGAGGATGGCTAAGCTACACATAATTTGCATAATGACATGGATAGTCTATATACAATTAAATGAATACCAAACAAGCCTTAAAATAAGGCCAAACGTCCTCTCCCCACTTACCTGTAGTGTACAAAGACTCACGCCCGGTACGGGTGAGATCCAGCGCGAGAAACGTAAATTTCGGTGAACCTATCATAAGTGAAGGGGGTTAGCATTTCGCCACTTTGGGGTCAAAACTAACAAGATTCGATGACAAAATCATGTTTAGAATCATAAAATAAGGGTGCACGTCCGTTTTGGGTCTATTCGGACGAAAAATCACGTTGGGAGCCTCTCGGGTGGGTCGGACAACCCACCTATCACAGCCCACCGGTCTTCATAGGTGGGCGGGTCGACCCACCGGTCCTGACCCATCGGTCATGACCGACGGGTAGGTCGGCCCGTCGGTAGGGGCCTACCGATGGAGGCCGAGGGCCTACTAGGACCGACGGGCAGGTTGGCCCACCGGTCGGCCCACCGGTAGGGGCCCGTCGGTTGGGCCTGAGGGCCTATCCTCTCAGGTGGGTGCCCTTAGGTGGGCCGTTTGGCCCACCGGTCTCGGCGAAAAAATGTCATTTTCCCTAAAACCTTCCCCAACCTTTGGGAAAACAAATGGGGTTTTTCCAAACCCATCTTCCACACATTCAAGGTTGCATAAGATGATTCTAACCTAGATCCAAGTTAGATTTAAAGAATGGAAGTCATCTTACCTTCTTTGCTCAAGAACTCTCTCAAAAACCCCAAAATCACTTCAAATCACCAATACTTCTCCAACCTTGTAAACACTTCTTCAAATCCTTCAAAATCAACACATAGGCCATCTATTAAACCTTAGATTCATCATCTCAATGGGGATTTACAAGACCTCAAGAAACACTACTCAATCAAGGGTTTTACTTGGGTATGGTGAAAGTTTAAAGAATATAGCCTTTGCTCACCTCTAAACGTAGATCTCGTGTTGGAGATCACTCTTCCGGCGTCGGAATGGAAAGATCAAACCTTGGCGCTGCTTAAATCCATTTCTTCTTCCTATTCCTTCCCCTTTCTTCTTCTTCGTTCTCTTTTCTCCTTTCTCTTCTCTCTCCTCTTAAGTCTTCTCACCAACTTTCCGTGTAATAAATGAGATATGAAAAAACACAAATAATGCTATTTATACTTTCTTAAAATCCTTAGTAGCACATGGGTGGGTCACTCAGGTGGGCGGATGCGCCCACCTGTGACCGCCCACTTGAAGGCTGAAAATTGCCCAACAAGTGAGATTTTGGTGGAATTCAACTCTCGGCATGAATCTCCCTCTTGGCACAAGCTATATTATACGTATGCGCTTTAGGATACGGCTACATACCAGCTTTATCTGTACATCGCCTTATGATATGTGCATGTACACGGCTTGGGTACACCCGTCTTCTCTGGCACTGACTCGGACTTGTCTGGCCAACCGGTGTTCAAAGTCACCCTTGCCATCATGGTCCATAAGGAAACTGCCTTAACCCTCTCCGGTTCGGGTCCTGCATGGTTAAATCGGGTCAACTGTGTAATTAGATCGGGTTTAAAAAGTAGGGTATCACAGCATTGGTGGCCCATGGAATGGGACGCAGTGGTACTATGCAATCGTACTGTGTCATATAGGGGCATGCGGCTTAGGATTATCATCTTTCCGTGCTACGACCCTTCCCAACAGGGGTTGAGGTGTTGGGTTACCATTTAGGGGGAAGCAGTGGTCGCGGTTGTCGGGTCACTATGGCGGTTAGACAAACGCCCGACGGGTCATTAGGACAGTTGGCAACCTCGGTGGTATATTCAAGAGGGCCAATCGTACTGCTTTTAAATTGCTGGAGTCCGCACCTTTATTTTCTGTCATTTACTTTATGTTGAGAGTCAGTAGTCAGCATGCTTTACTTTTTCGAGTACTCACGGTGGGCCTTCTCCGACAACCCTATAGGCATATCGCAGGATGGAGTTCGCAACTCTTACCTGGAATATACGCGCACTGTGGTTGTAGTAGCACTAACCCAAAGACTTAGTAATGTTGTTTAGGTGGATGTGATTTAAAATGAATTGCATAGCATATAGTACATATGGTTGTGATTGTTGTGTGGACTGTTGTGTGATCCTTCTTTTCACTTACTGAGCTAGTGAGCTCATCCCACATGTACACCTCTTTTAGATGATTTTGCAGGTCACCAACCTGAAGATCAAGGGTCGGGCCCCACAGTTGAATTCTCCGAAGAGGATTGGTGGGTCCCTGAGGAATATGAGCACGGCACGGATTGCTCGTGCGTGGGCTGTGCTGCGGGACCGCAGTATTGATACCGTGCTGGGTTTTACTTTTTGATTCTTTTGATAACCCCTTTTTGTGTACTTGATGCGTGAATTGTTATTCTTTTTGTGTAAATATCATGTCTGCGGGCCCATATGTTTTATCTATATACTACAATTTGGGTATCAAGTATATTGGGGGTGTTTACAGGTAAATTAAGTCTTCCGCTGAATTTTTGAATGTTACCTTAGATGTGTGTATGCTGTGGTTGGATACTGTATCAGATGATCCTGACAGGTTTAGGTTAACCCAGTCACCGGTCCGGTTCTGTGTGAACGGGGTGTGACACTCTGCCTTCTGTGCTTGTGTAGGATCAACTCATACGGATTTTTGGCAGCAACATCAATCATATTCGGTGTGTCATAATTGTCGATTGTTCGATTAGGGTCGACTGATTTAGCCCAAATATGTGCAATGACTTAATTTTTTGACCATTTTACCCTTTTCTATACCTATTCCACCTTCAAAGTCCCAAACAATAAACATGAGGATTTAAGAGTAAAGTCAATTCCCAAATTAATAGAACATTTTAAGGACTTTTTAAGGCTAGTCCAAGGCCTATTTTCTTGGGTCTTGTGACATTGATTCCTGATGTTGATATCATAGCAATTGAGAGAAGATCAAGTTTGATGCTTTGAGAACGATAAGAGTGATGAATCCATTGTGGTTAGTGGAGCATTTCTATTCAAGAAGACGTCAGACTCAATTTCTTTGGGGACAGGCAAGATTTTTCACATGGGATTTGAAGCATCCTCTCGGGGTTAGAACGAGACTTTACCCTATAGTTGCTCGTTGACGAGATTGTATGCTCTAATTTAGAGACCAATTTTAGGCATGGCCCATTTACAGCCCATTGGACATTTATCCCAAGTAAGGATGTTTAGCTTGATTAAAGACAAGGAGCGATCGATCGACTGAATATCAATAGTAACATGCCTCACAATGTAAGCCCGATTAGCTAAATAGGACAATCAAAGTGTAGGGGGTGAAATCGGTCGAGCCTAATTACGCCTGACCAAACCCAACCGACTGAATAAAAACATTATCATGTCGACCAATGTAAGGCCGATTAGCTAAACA
>NC_056559.1:13599635-13630164 GCF_013358625.1 Macadamia integrifolia | reverse complement strand
AAAAGTACCAAGTGATTGGAAACAGGAACTAAAGTATTAGAGTTAAGAGTATCCGGTTAACCTGAATATATAGCACATTCGCAGAAGGATGAGCATTGACCAGGTAATCAGTTATCCATTTAAGTGACTCTTTAGCAGGTTCCAGCTGCTTGACTGCGCTCATCTGATCTCCATATTCAAGGATGGCCCATGACAACACAGATGCAGTGAAAGCCAAAGGGAAACCAAATTTCATGTGATCACCAGCATCATACATTCCTTTTGACAGATCAAGACCCACTTCTTTCCCATCTGTTAGAGCCGAATTCCCTCTCCAAGATATCTTGTTATTAACCAACTTACCAGCTGCAAGAATGAAGTGATCTTAAAAACCTTGAGGCAAAGCAGGCAGGCATTACAAAATGAGAGGGAAAAAAATGCAACAAGAAATATACTAGTATTTCCACATAACATACAAAAGAAATTTATCACAGAAAGAAATTGGAAGAAGTAATTTTAACCCTATTAAAGTTTCTCATCAACAAGAAAACCTTTTCAGCAATAAAACAAAATAAGAGCTCTAGGCGTATGGAACAGCAACTTCGAAGCATATGATGAAAACTGGAATAAGAAGAGAATGCAACGTACATTTTTGTACATCGAAGAATTGGACAGCTAATTTAAGGGCATCCGCGTATTTCTGCGTAATGGCGCCGGGAGGCCCAGGAACGGGGGCAGCAGCACTTCCCTTCGAGTGATGAGATTTCTTCACTATAGTGAGTGCTACGGCTGCGGCAATAACAGCCAAAACCACAAACACAACGAACCACCCGCACCATCCCCCCTTCGACTTCGAATCAGCTCCCATTCTACTTCTGCAACAAAACAAAACAATGCTTCCTCTTTCTAAAGAGATCTCGCGTTTCAACAACTAAAAGTTAAATGAATCTCTATGATTCATATCACTCTAAAACCAAACGCATTGCCCGAGATCTTCACACAAAAATGGATTATCCGTAGCCAAACGAAGACAGATTCTGCTTTCTAGGTCTTCAAACACCAAAGTTCCATTCAAAATCGAATGGAGATATTTGAGACCACCAGAGATCAATGCAGCTATTCGAAGATCTCCTTGGAGTTCCTGAATCAATCAAGTAAGCTCAAACACGAGGAGGCAAGAGCTAGATCGCGGCCGAAGTAGCCGATTGTCCACGATCCAGATTCCAGAGTCCAGTGGACAGTGGCTGAGCTCTGAAAATGCTCAGAGTGAAGGCGGCACCGACACCATACAAAACGCAGCTACGACTTGCGCGGGATAAAAAATCTTTTCCTTCGGTTTTCTCTCTCGCATTTACGTTAAATGACAAAATTGCCCTTGACTTTTCAAGAAACCCCAATGTTTGTTCGCACGTTAATGTTGGACCTTCACCTAATACTGAGTCACCGATTATTACATTTAGGTAATTAGGTGGCTTTGTCCAAGAATCACGCTAAGCACATGAGATCTATGACGCGGATAATGCAGATGCACCAGATCTGCCGTTTATTTTACATGGGCCTAGGTAATCTGTAACATCCAACGGCTGATACCTTAAGTTGAATGATGTGATTGTTACTATGTTGTTCTCTAAAGTTGGTCACAAGAAAGATTTTGGTGGTAGGTCATTCTCGCATAACGTAATCGATAAACCACCTAGCTCAAGGACAGCGCATAAAAGAAAGAAAGGAAATAGCTGTCATGTGATCACAATATGACTTGCTAGCTTTCTTAGAACTAATGGTCCAACCAATGAAGGTTGAGATGGAAGATCTAGAAGGAACTTTGGATGTTGAAGATGTGGTCTTTCACATCCACTTGTCTTTTTAGATGTGGTTAGTCTTTTTTCTTTTTTCTTTTTTTTCAAGAGAAGTATTTGGTTTCGCCCATCCTCTAGTTTAAATGACATGTATGACAATATGGTATTATTCTATTCATTGATTTTGGCCATCTCATACCCAACCTTGTGTATCTAGTCCCAAATGAATTTTGGTTTATCAAACAAAAAAAAGAGAAAGAGAGAGAGAGAGATAATTCTTGGCACAGCACTATTGTGTCCACCATTTTTGTTCAAAAAGTTCATTATTGTGTGGCCCTTGCATTAAATAGAGGGTCAATGAGGGAACATGCATGAGCATTAGTTAAGGGTGGTGTGCATCATTTGCCCTCTCTATGTTTAAGCATAGGGGCCATGTGACTAAAGAGTGTTTTTTTGTGTTTTTTTGTCACTCTTTAAGGGAAAAATATCTTGGTTAGGCTACGGCAGAAAAAGTCCAAAATATGTAGGGTGCAAATAGACTACATTGCTCCTTTTGCAAGCATTGAATATTCTCCCACACGCCCTCTCATTGATCTAGAATTTCACACGTCATGCTAGTAGGATCCGACTCGTCTCCAACGACTGACGCTCAAATGAGCGTCCAACGACCCCTCCAAACGTGACACCTGTGCTGCAATGAATCCAACGACTGAGAATAATTCGACCCATCTCTCCTCTCTCTCCTCTTGCCGGCGCTTGGCGATACCTATCGAAACGCGATCCAGGTTTCCTCCACTCTGAAGCACGCATGAAACTCCAAGCAGTTCTTCGTTTTGCCACTGCAAGTTTGCTTTCTGCAACTGAACATCTCTTTTGTAAATTAGGGCTTATGTCCTCAGTTCCCCAAGCTCCATTGCCGTAGCTCCTTTTCCTCCATCATTCTTCTTTTCTGTGGTCAAGGTCATCACTAACTTAACCCTCTCCATCACCATCTCAGGAAGAAGAAATCAAACCCTAACTCTGTCACTTTTTCTTTGTTCTTTTATTCTTCTCTCTCTCTCTCTCTCTCTCTTATGCGGTAAGGGTTTCTGCAACCCTTTCTTTCTCTATCTCAGGTATGATTCCCTTTATCCTCTTTCTCTTTTACATCTTATTTTCTACATAATTATGTTCTTCTTAGATCATTCCCAAGTCATTTTAAAGATGAGACAGTGAGAAACCCTATCATGATTTGATTCCCCTTTCCTCCTTCGCCTTCTATTTCACACTCCTTCTCCTCTTTATCTTCTACAAAACTGTGACAATCTCTTCACTTAGGGTTTTTTTTCTCTGATTTTCCCACTTAGGGTTTAGTCTTAGTGACTTCCTCGATTTCATACTCTTCTCCTTCTTCTCTTCTACATAATTGTAACGATTTCTCCCCTTAAGATTGTTTTTCTCTGCTTTAAGGCTTCTTAGTGTGCTTTAGGGTGTCTTAGAAAATTCTGTGAAATCGAAAGGTAAAGAGCAGATATGGAAAGTCGAAGGAAACCTTTTGAATCGAGTAACTTGTGTTGTGGGTCGGTCTTGTGTGATTTCAATCAACCAACTGGGTTGATTGTTCAGGGTCGTTCGATTAAAAAATTGCCACATGTCGCTCCCTGAAAACTCGTTGGAAGATGGTTGGAGCGGCAGTCATGGGAGACGAGCCGAGAGCCTCTAGGAGTGAATCCTTCTCATATGTATGGTGTTTCACTCTCAACCACGCTCGAATAATTTAAACATGCTCAATCCTTGAATTCAAATATTTGAGAGCTCATTTTGAAGAAAAACTATTCTACTCATAATATGTTTGGAGTTAGAATTAAAATTTTGATTGACCTGGATCATTACAACAACTACATAGCCTTTTGATTGACTAAGATCTCTCTAAACCTCAAAATCTTATTGGATCAAACATTGAGAATGTTATCATTGTTCACCATCTCATTTCTTTAATCCTTTTATTTAAAAAATAAAATAAGATAAAATACTAACGGAGCTTAGAGCCCATATGCTCTTCACTTTAGGTTATATTTAATTTTGATGTTCTTGCATTCTATCCTGCTCCTCTCACTTTGTAATCGAAGTGCTTAGGATATAAGGCTTTGATCCAATCTAATTAAGAGTTACCATTCCTCTTAGGGAGAGGGAGAGTAATTGGATCAGATTTAGTAATGCCCATATATGACCCCCTTTTGATGCTTAAAATTCCTTCACACCCCCTCTCAACCCAAACCCTTAAAAGAAGATGATGTGGTAATTCCAACCGTAGGTATTGTATACTTTCTTATTTTTTGATGAAATTTTGCACCTACCTGGGTAGCAGCCAAGTTCTTGCTACCTAGGCTTGCAACCGAAGAAATGAAATCTTGAACGATAATTTAGAAAATACAAAACCTATGAGGGTATTTGTGAAACCCAAAGGGAAAATAAATTATTCTATTTTCTCGGCTGCAAGCTTAGGTAGGGGGAATTCGGTAGCAGCAAAAAAATTTCACCTATTTTTACCAATATACTCCTTTGATGGTGTAACACACCTTCTTAGTAGTCCACTATGGAAGAAATCTGCTAATCTGGATAACGTTGAGTTCATTAAAATTTCTCTAGATGGTTTCACACTTATAGATGAATTTCAAAGTGAGACTTTTGGGCTGTGTTTGGTAGCCAAGAGAAGAAGTGGGAAAAAAAAAAATCTAGACAAAGAAGAAATGAAATGGTAAAATAAAAAAAAAAAGTGTTTGGCTATCATTTAAAAGAAAATAAAAATTTTTGTTTTTCGTTTTCAGCAGTAACAGCAAAAGAAAATTTCACTAGACTCAAGATGAATTTTGAAATTCAAAAAAGAATCTTCTCTTAATTCAGGACATGTCAAGTACAAGTACAAGGAGAATTTCTTAAACTAAGAAAAATGTATGATTTTTTTTACTTTTTTCTTTTCTTCTCTTCTCTTCTCTTGAGTACCAAACAGCCTTTAGGACTTTTTAGGAGGGAAAATTTCCATTTTGGCCAACCAATTTTGATCTCATTTTTTTCTAACCATTTGAAATTCTGTTACCCAAAAATAAAAGTTTGAAATTATGAAACTAAATTTTACTTAGATCATAAAATAGTATAATCTCTTTTTTTTTTTTTTAATTTAAAACATTTAGCGAACGAACTTGGCAAAGACCAAAGTAACAGAAAGGAACCTAGTAACTACCTTGAAACCCATTTCACTCCTAATTTGGTGCTTCTAATATGATTCCAAAACCTCTAATTGTTGGTGCCTTGGTTTTTGTTGTATAGGCAGCATTCAATTTTTAAGATGTTAATTGTTTATTCATCGTTGCCTCACTAACCATTATTTCTCTCAGTTGCAGGTTGATGTTAGTGGGGTGGATTAACTTTGAGTATGAATCATGTTCGCCATACAAAGATGATAGTAGGATCAACAAGTATACGAAAATAAAATAAGCATACGCACGAAAGACCAGAGATTTATGTCGAAAATAAAATAAGCATACGCACAAAAGACCAGAGATTTACGTCATTCTGCATTGCGCATTGCTGCTTACATCCGTGGAGTGATATCCATCTATTCCACTAAGAATCAAGAGAAGACAAACAATACAATCTTTACAATTTAATACCTAACCAATCCCTTTTTATATATACCATTTTTTTATCTCTCTTTTACCAATTCATTTGTTCATCGCTTAGTCTTTGTACACATGTTGCATTCACATTGCACCTCTTGAATTCTCACATCTTGGTTACTCTCTTATCATCACTACTCATGGTAGACAACCTCTTTTTTTTTATAAGAGTACTCTTCCGCCCTTGGAAGACTGCACCTCTTGAATAATCTAGTTTCTCGAAGATTTCAACAACCTTGGAAGACTCCAACTTGAAAAATCCACCTCCTATTCTCTCTTGAAAGACTCCACTCTTAAAGACTCGGCGTCTTTTGCTCTCTTAGAGACTCAATACTCAATTTCTTTTTCTTTTTTTTTTTTTTTTTTTTTTGAAAACTCAGTTATTGGGATTCTTCCTCATTTGAAGACTCTTCTTTTTCCACTCACTCTACCTTGCTGTTTCCCCACCTCCCCATTAGAAGATCCTAATGGATAACCCAATCAAACCATTGAACAAATTCCATCAATCAGTATAGATAAAAGACACTAAACCCAATAATCTCCATCTTGGATTTTGTCGTAGCCACATTGAAGAATTTATGGAAAAACTACTTTAACCTCATTCTTCACCCTACGCTACTCGTCCCTTGACTACCTCCTAGTTGTGAGTTGGACCCTATGCAGTTAGCCTCTTGAATGATCAACTCAGCTTCATTCTTCACCATACACTCCATTCACGATGGCCACTTGAATGACCAACATTTCATTCTTCACTCATCACAACCCTAGTGCTAATTCCTTAAATGAATGAGCGCTCTTGGTCAGCATTGACCCACTCTTCACCCAGCACACGCTAAGTGCTAATTCTTTGGAGAGTTGACACTTGTCATTTTAGCCCCATTCTTCACGCAACACATCTTTAATGCTAGTACCTCAAATGAATGGCTCTCATCACTTTGGCATGAGCCTTATATCGCATTGATCAAACATCTCCATCTCGAACTTTGAAGATCCAATAATCTTGTTGATCTCAATTCAACCTCCTTACAAATCACCTCGTTATTCAGCAGCACACTCAACAAACTTTATTAGGCATGCCTCTCTAGTCCGTCGATTAGCATCTTTGTCTCGAGGAGAAATCATTTTCCATCAAACCATGTTTTAGGAGTGCCCATTGCATCTTTTCTATCCTATAGTGTACTATTTTTACCACGATGATCCACAATAATTCTCTCTATTTTTTTTTCTCCAATAAATCTCCTCACCAATCTCCACAATATTGTGCCTTCTCGTTGTCGACCCAAATCTTCGACCCCATACTTGATCATCAACTATCAGCTTTGATATCACTTTTTAGGGTGGAATAATGTTCTACTTCCAACATGAGTACCTTACACAATCATGTTCGTCATACAAAAATATGTGTAAGATCAATGTTTGAGATTTTAAAATGTAACCACAAGCGTACGGATCAGTGTAGCTACGGGTCGAACATTGGGAGAACAGCCACTTTATTTTTTTGCTTCTTTTAATAATGCGAAAATGAACTGATTAATGATTGTGATATAATTCTAATTACCGTCCTAAACATATGTATCTAAAATAATGTCCTAACCATTCGTCATCTAAAAATTTAAACACGCAAGCCACGCAATTAAAATTAATTAAATAAATAAATAGCTAAAAATAAACACCCCATGCAATTAAAAGACAATGAAGGAAAAAAAATGCTGAAATAAAAATAAAGTAAAAAAAATGGGATAAAGCTAGAGAGAGACTCATAAGTAGATTTTTCTACTTAGCCCGAGGGATGCATCATAATATGAGCTTCCCTACTTGATCAGAGTCACTCTTACAAGGGTTACTTTACTTGGCTTTAGGGAAAGGGAGACAATTAAAATAAAAACAATAAAATGATGGTTCTATGGCTAGGAGGGGCAAAGCCAACACATACACTAGCCATGAACCTTGGGGGAAAGGGATAGCAATAATGTAACGACTGAAATTAAAATCCTAAATTAAGAAAGAAATGGTAGTCAGAAGAGGGAATGAGAGGAGGGAGAGAAGACTACTAAAGGAGTCTACTTATTTGAACTTCAACTCTTGAACTGAAAACTTAATCGATTTGAGATACTACCAGTACTGAAAACCATATATGGAATATACCAAATCTGAAATTTATAGTACTAGAGAAAACAAATATGAATACAAAAATTGAACTTGAAAGACATGCTTCATAGCTTGTTCTTGTCACCTAAAACTAATCCTAGAACTAGAACTTGAAAATTACAATTTCAATTGTTTAAACAATAAAAATAAAAGACTGAATCAAAAACAAAAGTGCATACATTAATTGAATAAAAAGAACTTACAAAAGTGTTTAAAGCATAAACTTAGAACTAGAGCTAGAGAAAGAGAAAACTTGAGAAAGAGATAAAGCAACTAAGAAAAAACCCTAGAAGAAGAATGAAGTGTCTCCTCCCCTTGTGTTAATTCTATTATATAGAGAATGGGGGAGGGAAGCTAACGATTTTAGCTTTTAAAAAAAAAAAATTTTTTTTATCTTGTTGATGAAGTGGAGGAGAGAGAAGAGAGAAAACATGTGGAGAGAGATCTCCCACGATTTTTCTTGCCTTTTTCTTCCTATTTTTTCTCCCTTTTTCTATTTTTCTCTCTCTTCTTGCACAAGAAACCCCCTTCCTATTTTTTCTTCATTTTCTCTCTCTCTACTTCAAACTTGCGTACAACTATCTTGGCCAACCTTCTTTAAAAAAAACATCAATAAAATGGTAGCTAAGAGGTTCGAACTTGAGACCTCCTAATTAGGAAGGGATTTCACATACCACAACTCACCAACTATGCTAGGTAGTTGTTGTTACCTTGAGACAACTGCAGATGGGCTGGTTTTGCATCTTGGTTCAGTTCTAATCCATTATTTTTTTTTCTGATCCGAAAAGAATAATCACTTGTACGGTTGACTAAACGAATGTGTATTTGCAATTGACACTTCCATCTTGCTCAGAATTTCATCATCTTCACAACTAAAAGAAATAGGACCTCTTTATGTGTAAAATTGGAGATATAGCACCCGATATTCCTTAAGACCTTGAAAATATAAAACCTACAAAAAGAGAGTAAAACCCAAGGTAGGTCCATTCTAAAGATGTAAAATGCATGTTTTACTATACTATATTTCACACATAAATGTGCTCATCAATCAACGAGCACATGTAGTAAAACAATCATACACATAAGAGATGAGATTTGTGTGATTCGACAACACCTTCTATGTTTACAAAGTGATATCCAACTTTCACTAAGAATTAATATAAAGTAAGAGAACAATAAGGGAGAAGGGTGGAAAATAGAAGGGTCAGATGATAGGAAAAAGATGTTGGGAAAATTTAATTTTTGTATTTGTAATTACAAGAGGGGAGAATATAAATGCGCGAGTAGGTGAACATTTCGTATGCTATAACGTGTCTCACGGTGTGTGGCAGGGGACTGCGGTTGACAAGACAACTCAATAACATTCTAATATATGCCTCACCGGCCGCATGAATAGAAAATTTGTGAATTTGCAAATGTATAGTACATTCATTTTTTTTTTTCTAGTAGAGTGTAGCACATTCACTCACAACATAAAAAAAATTGTAAAATTGTTATCAACATACTGTCGATGTGTCATTATATTATAAAATTGTTACTAATAAATTATAGTTTTTTTTTCCTCAGTAAATCCATTAAATTATTTTCAGTTCAATGAAATTTAATAACTTTTGGATGCATTATTGTATTTATTCAAATAATGACTGTTACATATAATGAATATATGTTTGTATTTTTATTTACAAAACTGTTGTATTAAACATGTAATGTATCATTGTCATACATCATACTATTACATAAAAGCATGTACTCATGTTTCGTGGCTAATATTTTTTTGGAGTAATAATTCACTAATGTTTTTTTCAAACGTAAAATAAGATATATTCTTTCTGATTTCCTTCTATATCCTCTCTCTCTCTCCACATTCCTTCTCTTCTTGGAACTTGAAATCAATCAAAATCTTTTTTTTTTTCGTGATAAGAAACGCCATTTTTTTTTCGTTTGGTGAAAGATAAGAAACAATATTAGTTTCTAAATAATTGTTTCTTTATTTGGTTCAGAAAATAATAATATTAGATTCTTACTCTTTCAAACTCTCACGCCCCCCCTCTCTTTCTCTCTCTCTCTCCAACTTTCCTCTTTCTTTTTAAATTAGGGAAAATTACTCCCTCTCCCCTGTAGTTTGCCGAAATTACATGTGGATCTAAGGGTTTGAACGAATTACGCCCCCTCCTCTAACATTAACGGTGTGAGTATGCTGTTAGTTTTCAATAGCAAAAGACCGAATTACCCTTTAGTATAAAAGGGTCTTAATAGGATACGACCATTATACCCTTCTGTACTTCATATACCCAAAATACTCAAATCCCCAATGAGTTGATTTCCTATTCAAAATTTATGAAGGGATGGATTACACTGCAGGAATTAGAATAATTGGTTCTCATAGATTAGGGTTTCGAATGGGTTTCTAAAGATCATTGTGATCGATCATAATATATCTGGTTCTCGTATCCAATCATAAAACCTCTGGTTCTCGCTATTATAATTTATTGACAACTGAAGCGGGACGAAGTACAAGATTTTATCTGTTAATATGAGGGGAATGCATAAATCAAAAAGGGTTTTTGGCATCATCCGATAGTGATGATGTCACACCCCGTTCGCACTGAACCGGGCCAGTGACCGGGTTAACACCGGTTAACCCAAACCTGCCAGGATCATCTGATACTGTATTCCACCATAGCATACACACAACTAATAAAAGCTCATCAGGTCAGCGGAAGACTAAGTTTTACCTGTGAATAATCTCATAATACTTGATACTCGAATTGTGATACAATAGTTATATACATGTGGGGCCGAATGCATGATATTTACACAATAGAAGTACAATTCACATATCAAGTATGTAAAGGAAACCATCAAAATAATCAGAGTACACAGCTCAGCTCGGTATCAAGACTAGAGCTCAGCTCGGCATCATGGTTTGAGCCCAGCTCGGCATCACATGGTAGAGCTCAGCTCGGCCTCAAAGTGGAGCTCAGCTCGGCATCAGAACTGCGGTCCCATAGCACAACTCTCGCACGAGCAATCAGTGCCGTGCTCTAACTCCTCAGGGGTCCACCAGTCCTCCTCGGGGAACTCGACTGTGGGACCCGCCCCGTGCTCTTCAGATGTATGACCTGTAAAATCATCTAAAAAGGGGGGGATGCACACGTGGGATGAGCTTACTAGCTCAGCAAGTGGAAAGATGGACCACAAAGCAGTCCACACAGCAAAACACATCATATGCACTACATGCAATGCAATACATTTTGATTCACATCCACCTAAGCAACATTACTAAGTCTTCGGTTTAGTGCTACTACAGCCACAATGCACGTATACTCCGGGTACGAGCCGCAAACTCCATCCCGCGATACGCCTATAGGGCTGTCAGAGAAGGCCCACCGTGAGTACTCGGAAAAGTAAAGACAATGCCATCCACCGGCTCTCAACAGAAAAGTAAATGACTGAAATTAAAGGTGCTGACTCTAGCAATTTTAAAGCAGTATGATTGGCCCTCTTGAATGTATCACCGGGGTTGCCGACTGTCCTATTGACCCACCAGGCGTTATGTCTAACCGCCACAGTGACCCGACAACCGCGACCACTGCTTCCCCCCAAATGGTAACCCAACACCTTAACCCCTGTTGGGAAGGGCCGTAGCACAGGATGGTGAAAATCCTAAATCGCATGCTCCTATATGACAATAGTACGATTGCATAGTGCCTCCGCGTCCCATTCCACGGGCCACCAATGCACTCGTTTTCAAGCCGACTACGACATCTAGTCTATCAATGCATTATGCACCATGGTGTCAGCATTCATCGTATAAGCATCTCATCACGTGGCATTTAGAAAGTAAACATAGCACACATGCATAACAATGTGAGGATGACTAATTTACATAGCATATTCATGATGGCATGACTAGACTAGATACAAGTAAATGAATGCCAAACAATGCCTTGAAACAAGGCCAAACGTCCTCTCCCCACTTACCTGTAGCGTTCAAGGATTCCCGTTCGGTACGGGTGAGATCCGGTGCGAAACGGGTAGGATTTGGTGATCCTAACATAATTGAGCAGGGTTAGTACTTCACCATTTTAGGATCAAAATTAATGAGATCCGATGACAAAATCATGTTTAGAACGTTAAAAGAAGGTCACACGTCCGATTTGGGTCTAATCGGACATAAGAATCACTTTTGGGCCACACAGGTGGGTCAGACAGGTGGGCTGTCTAGCCCACCGGTTTGGACAGGCGGGTAGGCTGGCCTGTCGGTTGGCCCACCGGTCTGGCCCGCCGATTGTGCCCGAAGGCCCTGCCCTCTCAGGTGGGTGCTCACAAGCGGGCCAGATGGCCCACCGGTCCTACCCACCGGTCTTGGCGGGAAAACTGCTGTTTCTTCCCAACTTTCTCCATTCTTTGGGGATTCAAATGGGGGTTTTTCCCAACCCATTCTTCATACTTTCAAGTCTTATAGGATGGCTCTAACCTAGATCTAGGTTAGATTCAAGTGATGGGAAACCATCTTACCTTCTTTGCTCAATAACAACTTCAAACCCTCCAAATCACTTCAAACCCACAATGCTTCTTTCACCTTGTCAATACCTCTTCAAATCCTTAAGATCAACACATAAATCATCTATTAAACCTTAGATTCATCATTTCAAAGGGGATTTACAAGATCTCAAGAAACCCTACTCGAATCAAGGGCTTAAGCTTGGGTATGGTGAATGTTTAAGGAACCCGACTTTGCTTACCTCCAAATGTAGATCTAGAGTTGAAGATCACTCTTCCGGCGCCGGAATGGGAAGATCAAGTTTCGACGCCGCTGAAATACTTCTCTTCTTCCTCTTCCTTCTCTTCCCTTCTTCTTCCCTTTCTTTTCTCTCTCCTCTTTACTATCCTCACCAACGTACGGGTGTCATAAATAAAAAGAAAAGAAAATCATAAATGCTATATATATACTTCTTAAATAACTAAATAGTGCACATGGATGGGTCACTCAGGTGGGTGGGTGCGCCCACCTGTCTGCCCACCTGAGGGCCAAAACTTGAGATTTTGACAGAGTTCGGGCTGGCGCGAACCCCACCCTAGCGTACGATGTAGTATACGTATATACCTTAATATACGGCTATAATACATGTTTTATCCATACATGGCCTTATGGTAGGTGCATGTACACGGCTTGGGCACTCCCGTCTCTTCTGGCACTGGCTCGGACTTGTCGGGCCAGCTGGTGTTTAAGGTCACCCTTGCCATCATAGCCCATAAGAAACCCGCTCTAACTCCCTCTGGTTCGGTTCCTGCATGGTTAAACTGGATCAACCACGTAATCAGATCGGGTTTAAGAAGTAGGGTATTACAGATGATGCCTTTGGAGCCATGAATGATGTCACTAGCAACATCCGATGGTGATGGTGAGAAGAAGTAGGTGCCAGATCAGACTATTGGGTTAGCGGAGGTGAGTAGAATCAAAAGGTCCGGGTGCTGGAGCACCGGATTTGGGAGAGGGAGGAGGAGGGTTGGATCCTCCGCTTTCAGGGGCAGGGGTTGGTGAGATCTGCTGTGGATCTGCAGAGTCGACGAAGCATAAATCTGTGAGAAGCAGAAACGGAATTACAAAGAGAAGAGAGGAGCAGAGTCTGAGCAGGCTCACCATGGCCCAATCACAATACATAGCGCTTTAAAAACGGTCTCTCTTTTTTTCGATGAAGGTGGTTATGTACATTACATAACTAGAGAAAATGGAGAAAGATCTGAATTTATTTTCATCAGTGGATAATGGCAGGAACGAGGGAGAATGTTCCCCAATTGATTTTTCCTACTCCCCACTAAGATTTCCACTATAAAAGCCCATTACTCTCACCTTGAACCCCTCTCTCTCTCTCTCTCTCTCTCTCTCAAAGTGCAAAGTGCAACCTAACGTTAAATCTAGGAGACTATCTTCAACCGGATTGAAGATTAAAATGCAGAGGCAGAACTCTGTAAAACATTCTTCAGAGAAGAAGCAAGGTAGTCTGCATCTTTGGAGTGCAAATGGTCCTGGTCCCGCCAAAGTTTAGGATAGTTGAAGAAGAATGAAGCCCTCTTTATGAAAGGGTATATTGGTAAGTTCATATATATATATAAGGGTATTTTTGGCATTAAAAGGTATTATATAAGGTGATGTCACCAAGTAACAATCCTAATTTCACGGTGACTAACGGATTGGACCTAATTGTAAGAATCTTAGAAAATACAAGGGAGGGGGGCGTAATTGGTTCAAACTCTTTGATCCACATGTAATTTCGGTAAACTAAAGGGGAGGGGGACGTAATTTTCCCTTTAAATTATTTTCCTCCTTTCTCTCACGTTTCTCTCTCCTTCTATCTTGATAAGAAATTCAATCAAAATCACATCCCCTAAAGGCCTAATTTCTCTTGCTAATTGTCCAAACAAAAGTCTCTTTGTATGGAGAGAACTCATGGTTGCTCAATTGGTGTTCCAAGCTTGATCCGCCAGCAAGGCTGCAACAAGGCCACCTGCATCTCTTTTGCCAATGCCCAAGGATGCTACGTACGAGGTAGACAAGGCTCTCTGTTGGACTCATGAATAGATGTCGCTAGATGCATTCTCAAAGCTCTAGTAGTTGATTTTAAGGCCATAAGTCCACATCGAAATCTTTCGAACCCCTAGTAGCCTCTTCATCTTTTTCTACCCATAGGAAGTTTAAAAGTTTCTTTCTTTCTTGCCGTATTTTTAGTTTTTTTAAGTTTGCATTATTAGTTGGTATTTTGTTCTCCTTAGCTAATTAGTTGGTTATGTGCTCCTTCAACAATGTTAATAAAATCCCCAATGACCTAGAACATTTGAGATAGACTATTAGAAGAAAGTGGGGTCTTAATGGGCAATGTTCCCCTTCTTTGGATCTATTCTCCTTTTAGACCATTTGAATTAATAGTTAATTATTCATTTTTGTTTCTTAATCCTTTTGTGATTTACAGGTACATTGTATCTAATTGTTATTCAATAGATGTAACAGCTAATGGACAAAAATGGCTTGATGATTCAAATGAAGATGTTATTGCAAAATCACTAAATGCAGGTACTATTAGGAATGTGTCTTATCAATCAAATTGCAAAATATTAAAGTGTAATTAGTTAACCTTTTTTTTTGCTGGTAATTTCATGGTTGATTTGGAATATGGATGATACTTCAAAAACTATGGTGAGAATGCAACTATAATTGGGAGAATCAAAGAGGGAGCCATTGATAGGGTTTTGAAAACAACTATGTTGTTCTCATGAGATTTAGATTATTTGATGACATCCCTTCACTCGAAGTGTTTGATATATAGGTGGAAAGTTGCATCTTACATGGTACACTAATGACTACACAAACAAGTTGTCCATGAATTCCATGTCCCTAAGGCCACTTCCAGAATTTGGCTACCCTTGATGGCCTTATAGGTTCTTCAATGGTGAAACCCGTTATCCTTTTAGTTATAGCTTCAGCTACACTCGGTTCAAATACTCAATGGTATTTTTTGCTCATGCACTTTAACTGAAATTATGAAGGATTTGTGGTTGGAGATGCAGAGCTCTTTTTACCAGTTTAAATCAATATTGAATTATCACAACTAAATGGTTACTTCGATCGTGTAGGTTAGCTTAAGTTATTTTTTAAATTTATTTTCTAACTCTAGTAATAGTTTGGAGTGGTTATTTGTTCTTGAGTTTCTTAGTTTAATCATTTGTTACTACGATACAATATGATGGGTTCTATTGAGTTTCTCAATAATTAAATATTAACTTTTATATTTACAATCAAGTATTTAAGGTTTTTAATCACATTTTCATATTGTTTTCATATATATGGGATGACAGAGCTTATTGATTGAGTTCCTTAATCCATTTTATTGTTTTCATCATACTCTCTCTCTCTCTCTCAAAACGTAAGACAACATATATATACTTTAGATTAATTTTTGATAATTTTTGCCATATGTGCATTTGCACATATAATTTTTACTACTATATATATAAATATATTATTTTGCAAGATTTTTGAAATATATTATTACCATCTAGTCTATTTAACTATACTCGTACTTATTTTATTGTCATTTCAGACCTTATAAACTATGGCTATATCAAGAAAAGATCATCTCCAAAGCCAACGATCCTCTAATTACTCATCTAACAGTTGGAAGAAATATGTATGCATTCTCAAGTGTTGATAGGCGTTGAGATGCGTGTCCAAACTTTCTCAACCGTTAAATGTTGATCAAAGGAGAGATAGATGCCCAAGTAGTTGGAGAAGAGTCAAAGCAGCTGATTTATCCCAAATAAGTGATGTGATTATCAATGGCACGCAACACCAATCCAATGGGTACAAAATCAAATTTTTTATATATTTTTTTTATAAGGATGGACACCAAAATACTCAATAGTCTTCTTCACTACCCCTAAGCCGTCAAGTTTATGGATAAGGATCCATGTCAGCATAACGTGGGACCGTGAGTTGTGGATTCCAAATTGACGGCCTCCGGAGGGGATGGCCCTCCCACTGAAGCACATTTTACTTCCCAATAAAAAAAAAAAAAAGGGCCCCGTTATAGTCGTTACTTCGTTACACCCGCTGTGTAGTTCAATTTAAAACATTTGGAATTGGAATTTAAGCTTTATAATTTCGTACTCCCGCGCCCTTCTTCTCTTTCTTGTTCCGTTAGGGTTTTGCTCTCATTAACCCTTTATTGGTTTGAACTTAAATGTGGGGAAGAAACGATCCTTCCTTTTTCATCCAATCGTGCTTTATGAGTTGAGTGGTAGGGTTAGGGTTTCCATCTGGTTCGATTCCATCGACGTCGGCGTCACCTTTCAAGAATGTCACTCATGGCGAAAGTAGAGAATCGCAGCAAGCCGTAATTCGAGGTGGAATCTTAACCCAATAAGTGTATTCTTCACTAGTTTTAAATTTGTGAAAAAGTTTCATTCATGTTTCTTGCATCATCTACGGTATGAATTGCTATATAGTTTACAATTTTTAGTTGTAGTCTTCGAATTCCATTCGTTTTACAGAGTTCCTGTTGCGTTATGGATGCTGCTGCTATTTTAATGCTGAAAAATCGTAAAATTGTATTGTGATGTTGGAAGTCTGTTGTAGTGTTTCCAGAACTGTAGATTACTCTTATTGAAAAGTGAAATTAATTGGTGTACCTTGGTTTCTCGTTGGATTATCCCACAAAGCTTCAGTTTTTGTTACTTCTTTTACCCCCTCTGGGCTTGCATGTTTTGATTGGGTATCCTTCCAACGATTTTCAGGCTTAGTCACTGGGTGAGTTGAGGTGATTGGTGAGATTTGGTGGAGATGTGGCATGCAGGAAGCGATTTTCTGTATTCCTTCCTCAAGTTTTATAGAATGTAGAGGTTAGCCCCTGAAAATAAGTGCTTTCTGGAGAGTCGAGACCACTTTTGAAAGGGTGAATGGTAAGATACTTCAGTTTCTGTTCTCTGGCTGAACTTTTAACCACAAGGCAGATAACATAATCCCAGCATTTAAGTTGATAATGATCATGGTAAAGGGGATGGAGAAGTTATCATGTAAAGTTATATATATATATATATAGTTAGTCAGTTAGTTAGTTATCATGTAAAGTTGATTGGGTTTATGATGGAAGTCCCTGAATGAAACCAGAATCAACAGAAAGTGAGATGCATTGAAGCCATATTAACCTAAACGGTAAATCTGCCCATCTAATTATTTAGCTTTCAACATTTCCATAAAAAAAGCTTCTTCCAACAATTACCCAACTGCCTATAAACTCTTAAAAACATAAAATGGCAAAGCTTCTAGTAAAAGAATCAGACTCAGGTCATGCCATATGCCCTGGTATCAACTTTATTGCCGTTACTCATTTCTTTATGTAAGTTCAGCTGGAGGAAAAAAATTACAAAAACTATTCTATATGCTAGAGTCAAATTAGTCCACATCTTCTAAACAGCTCTTCTCGACATTTACTTGCACTAGCATCCTCTAGTAATTGCCAGGATTCTCAAATTCTATTTATTCAAGCTTTCTCCTCTTTTCCTTTCTCCTGTCATGTTTTGGCTCCGCCTCTTCTTACTTTTATATTGTACAACTCCACTCTTGTGAAAATTCTTTTATCTTGAGAATCTTTGAGGAAAGTGGATCATGGGATTCATTGGAATGAGTTAATTTAATCTGGGAGTGAAATCCCTTCTGGTGAAGCACATTTATATTTTGGTGAACATCTAAGAAGCATTTACTGGCTTAGAAAACTGTGGTATATTTTATAAAATTTCAGTCATCATTATTCTTGTAGGGTTTTATCTGAGAGCCTTTCCTCCCAAAGAAAACTTGCCCTATCATTCTTCAAGCTCATACCAATGAAGTAATTGACACCGTCCCAAAGAAAAAAATAGACAGTAGGTTGATGAAGTTTCCTATGGATCATTTATTTTATTTTTAATATTCATGTACTCCCTTCAGCATAGGCTGGCGGCTGACTTATTATAGATCGGGTCTGCAAGATCCATTGTATTTATTCTTCTCCAAGAAGATATCTATCCAGTGGCAATTATTGTTTTGTTCGTATTTTTTGCTTCTTTATAATATGCCTTGAATTGTAGAATCCTCTAATATGCTTTCAAACTCTAATGAATTTTCTGCTGTTTACAACAATTGGGTTTTGACAATGACACATCAAAACATTAACTGCTGTAGCAATGCACCGACATGAAATAGTGACCCATCACCACTTGAACTAATGTTATAGATATTGTATTGCACATTGCCGAGAATCAATTTGTAATTTTATGATCTCACTAGGTTCTAATTTTCCATTTAGAAGCTCTGGGCATTACCAACATGATGTCACAAGAAATTACCCGAGTTTCTTCTCTTATCAAGAATAGAAAAGAAAACTGCACAATCTGCACTCAGCTTCAGTTAAACTTCAATATTGAAGCTTCAAGAAGATCCAACTTGCAAGCTGCATATTGTATCTTGGGTAAGGTTCAAGCTTAGTCGAAACCGAAATATACCTGAAATGGCCGAAACAGATCGAAGTATGGTCTAGTTTGGTGAAAAAAAAAAAAAACATTGAAGACCCTCAATTTGCATGCCATATCGTGTTGAAACCAAAATTTTGAAATTTCGACATTTTGGTCAAAATTTCAAACTATGATCTTGGGTCATAGTTGCATATGCAAGTGAATGATGAAAACTGAACATTAAACGTGTTAGTTCATGCTTTTCTTCTTGTGTGAGGTCAAATTTTTATTTGTTTATTTTATTTTTATTGTAATACTACCAAGCTTGCTATGAACTCTTCATTCATATTGGCTTAAAGTTGATGTAGTCCCCTTGAGGATTACTTATCATGAAAGCAGATATACATGTGCTGGAAATAGCTAATGTATATCAACTCGCAAAAAGCATTTGAAATGACGTATAATTGAAGCCCATGTGGAAAATGAAACTTTATAGTGTAAGAAACTGTGCATGTAGACAGGGATGGGAGAGTTCAGTAAGTTCTGAAAATGGTCTGCTGGTTGTGGGGCCGGGGGGGGGAGAATTGATCTCTTCTCCTTACTTCTAAAATTGCCCCCTATTTATTTTGCGTTTTGGTAAGTGAACACCCAGACTGCTGACAAGGAAAAGCTAACAAGGATGGAACCTGCTATCCTGGGTTGACAGTCATCTCTGATCCAGTTCAAGTGAGAGTTAATGGGCTCTTTCAAATGAATCTACCATCATATTATTAATGTAAGCAATCATGATGCAAGGGCTGGGTTAGGTGGAGGCACTTAGTGATGCACATCTCAGGGAGAAGAGGAGGTTTATGTGGTCTCGACTGGTTCAATACTGAACCAGTTTTTTTACCCAAATTCAATGTTCACATACGGAGATTTTGAAATTCCTAAGTTCCAGCATGTGTGGCCCCGAGCTGGACTTTCGGGTCCTAATTATTCACTCCAATGGTGCTCGCATTTCAGGTTTCTTATATTATAGGAAACTGACTCTTCAGTCTACAAATAGTCTTGGTGTGAGCCATTAACGTCTTCTAGTGGGGTCCAGTTAAATGAAGATTTGATTGCCGCAAGAATCTTATCAACAAGGCAAGATTTAAGGAGTTCATCTCCAGTATTCCTAGGTTAGGAAACTTCCACTCTTATCTTATGATGGGAGGGAAGAATTCTATTTCTGATTTTGTGTTATTTTTTATTTTTCCTTCTGTGATGACTAGTCTATATATATGTAAGGTTGTTAGCAGCTCAGACATGATGGAATGAAAGTAAGTTTTGGCTTCAGCCTTGTTGGTGCAGTGGTGATGCTGTCCCTTTGGGCTGTGGTGATGCAGTTCCAGCCCCCTTGTTGGTGATTCCTATCAAACCCTACTGTGGTGATTCCATTCCTGCAAGCCTTTGGTGGTGAGAGTGTTAGGGATTTTTGTGCCTGTATGCAATCCTGTTGCGATTGATCTCTTGCTGGTTTTATTGGATCAAGATTGATTCTGCAATATTACTTAGTTTCTTTATATCATTGATATGAAATATCAGTTCTCTACAGAGGTGGACTAATCATAGGTAAAGGAAGATAATGGTCTCTATTTGCTACCTTATTTTTCATGCATGTTTTCTATCCGACATTATCAACATGTTTTATGTTTATGCTGGAAAGCTTATTTGATTAGGTAACCATGGGCTTAAGATTGTGTAATTCACCTGTTGTTTGATAGGTTGTGGTCAAATATGGACAGAAACTGGATCATAAAATGATACACTTGAAAAGGTCCTTTCATTGCAAGTCAGACATTTAGAGTTAGAAGATATTTCTGTTGGTCCTAATTTTAGGAAAGCTCAAGGTGAAGAGCTTTGTTGGGTTACTTTTAGAAAATAGAAAGTCTTAAGAATTAAGAATTGTATCTAATTCTACTATTTTTTTTTGCTGTAGAAAGTTTCAGATTCTGTCAATTGTTTTATCATCTTTGATGGATTTGTTGGAGCGTGGAGGTGGATTTTTCTGTAGTTGCTGACCTTAAGAATTCATATTTCACTGCCTGCTTCCCATGTCAAGATTTGGGGAATATTTTAATTTTGCTGTTTTCCGATATCTGATTCACTGACGAGGCCGGAAGAGTCTTAGTTGGTTGATGCATGCTTGAGAATGGGTGAGATAGAGTATGCTTGGATGATAATGTCCTCTCCATTTTGGAGGATTTGAAAACTGAATTACTAATTACTGGGCCAGATTGTAGAGCACTCATCTGTATTTGTTGATGCTCTCTTCTTCCTCTTCAGCTTTTATGTATTGCGGTTCTTCCATTTTTCGATATTTCTTCATGTCATCAGAAGATGGATCCAAAACTGTTATTATGGTTGATAAATTTCCCCCTATGGTGTAGCTGTCCTCGCTGCTTAGTTTTTATGACTTTGAGTTTTGGGGGTATTAGAGGATTATTCTCCTTATAGGGTATGCAGTTACCTCATTTTCTTCCCAATAAAATTGTTATTTGTCGGACAAATAAATAAATACAGTGCTATACAAACATTTATAGGATAAGGCATTGATCATACTGGGCTCTTATTTTGCTCCAATCAGCATTAGTGGGTGATGAAAAGATCACTGCCACAAACTATTCGGTTGAATTTTTAAAAAATGAGGCCTATCGGGGGTTATCCCTGTGACCAATGTTTAACTGTTTTGTCTGGAAAGTTTGAATACGAGCTAGATCTGGCTTGCTGGTAATGTTATTGGTATTCATAGAAGGCCTTGAATTCAAATCTTTGCAAAATGCCTATCTAACTAAATGTTTTTCACTTCCCTTCTGCAGGAACACTATTCATGAACTGGTAGTCTGACCATCTAGTTTGAGTGGTCCAAAAGATTTAACTGCCTTACCAGACTGTTTGTTGATTAGTCAACAATATCAAGTTCTAATGGTCAGTCCATTACTTTGGGTTCATATTGTAATCTTATGATCCTGTGATTATGGGGTTTAGCTAGGGATGTGACTTTGAATTGTAATGCTATGCAAAATGTAAGGGTTTTTATGGCCATATCTGCCATTTTTAGTCCAAGTATATAGCTTGTAAAATACATGCCAAGGAAATTTTTAACATGCAAGTCATTTGTTCTTGGAAATTAGTGATGTGCACATCACAGACTTACAGGAGGCAGGCTGACCAAATTATGACTAGAGGCATGACAACTCGGTCTTCAAAAACGGGTTAAATACAGTAGCCTTACATTACTCATCAGATCATTTATACATACCATGACTTTGGTGATAGGCACCTTTGTTTGCTCTTGGGGTTGGGTTGGTGTTATTAATGTCTCAATCTAGAATATGATGAGCGTGGATGCTGTATCAATCTCATACTCCTTGTCTATTTTTTTACGCAATATTTTCTGGTTGGTTGGGATGCTTTTGGTCTTGACTAGACTTTGTAATTAAATTTGTTTTGTCGTGCATTGGTTTCCAACTTTCAAATTGTAGATGGATGATCAACGAAATCAAAATCAATTCAAGCAAGACCGGTTGAGGACAAGGTGGACTGCATCTCTGGATAAGATATTTGCGGACTTGGTGGTTGAGCAGGTTCAACAGGGGAAAAGGCCAAACAATGTTTTTGACAAGAAAACGTGGAAGTTTATACGCGAAGAGTTTAACAAGCAAACAGGTCTGAACTTCGATAAGAAACAATTGAGGAAACACCTCACTGTTCTGAGGACTCGATACTATAATATGAAGTCGGTTTTTGATCAAAGTGGCATTGGTTTCAATGAATCTCAGCGCTTATTAACATCTGAACCATGGGAAGATTACTTCGAGGTACATTTCCTCTTTCTAGCATTTCGTGTTGTTATTCTCATTGTATCTTTCTGATAACTTCTCATTAGGCACCTTCCAAGCCTGAGTCAATCAAAATCAAGGAGTGCCCCATTTATGAACAGCTATGCACAATATTCTCTGAATCAGGGGCTGATGGAATGTATGCACAATCAAGTCACTATGCTGAGTTGGACAGGGAAACACTTATATCTGATCCTGCTGGCTCAACTTCATGTCCTAAAGCTACTATTATGCCTGTTGATCCGTCGCTATCATTAATATTGGGGCAAGATGATTCTTCATCACCCTCGGGTGTGGAATTGAACACAACTGATGGTCGAAAGAAGCGTCGATCCAAGGCACCATTCAGTACATCCCATCGCAGGAAAAGTCAGGAGGCTATGAATGATGCATTAGCTGAAGCTATGTTGGAGATGGCAACTGCTTCAAAGTTAAGGGCAACTGCCATGTCACCGAGTGAGGACCAATTTTCGATAACCAACTGCATTAGAGTTTTGGATGAAATGTCGGGGATTGATCACAACCTTTATTTTGCTGCTCTGGATCTTTTTGAGAAACCCAACCCGAGAGAGACTTTCTTATCTCTCAAAAGTGAGAAAAGGTTGACATGGTTGCAGGGCAAGTGTGTTGTTCCATCTGTTTCCATGGTTTAAGATATTGGACCATTTCTATGGCATTATGTGTATCATGACCTGTACAGTTACATTTGGCTCTAGTGAATTATCTTTTCGAGTTTTGTTTGAATTCCAAGTCGTAGTAGGTGAGACACTCTGTTCAATTCTGGTTGCTAAGTGGGGCGGCCAATGTTGCATTCCAGTCTTTTAAGTTTGGCACTGCGTGTTTGGTAGGTAATAGTTCATTAGATTTAGAGCATATAGCCCGGTAGAGACCCAAGTAGAGAGAGATTCATAGGAAGGGCCATTTAAGGACAGTGTTGCAACTCATTTTCAAATTCTCAGGATTGATCCTTGGAGAAGAGAAAATCAGTTACAAACCTTGAAGCATGGTAGTTTTCTTTTCCTTCTTCAGTTATCATTCAAGTTTTTAATTTGGGATTTTCTTCGGCTTTGCTAACGTTTCAAAAACAGCCTTAACTCGGGCATTCCCGGCATTCTAAATTCACAAAAATCATTTACAATGTCTTTCGAGGCGACTTTGACTAAACAATATGGACCAGCCTCGGCCGAAGTTCAATTATGAACAACTGTTAAGAATTTAAGACTGGGCCTTGGGGCGTACATGGTGTTTTCGCAGGACCAATGAGTGATAGTGGGGTATGCAAAGATAACCCACAATTATTCGACTCGAGCGGTGATGGGTGGGGGTTTTTTCACCATTAGGCTACCAATCCCATTAGTATTTTTTAGCCCATCTCAAAAGCCTTGTTTTGGACACAAATGATGCCATTTTTCTAAGGATGTGAATTTGAAATCGAAATCATTTACGAAAATTGAATTGAGCCGTTTACATCGAAATTACAAAATAGTTTAGAAAATGGTTTGGTTATGGTTTCAAGTTTCAAGACGATTAGCTAAATGAGTTGAAAACGAACCGAACCATTTAACTCGTGGTTTCAAAGAGCCCGTTTGGTAAGGATATGGAGATAATCTTTTATGTTCTAGATTCCATTTTAGAACAGAAATGGGAAAAAGGCATTTGGTAACACCACTCTCATCTGTGTCCAAGAAGCGGATCGGTTCAAAAAGTCATCCCAAGAGTGGGGTTGTATTAGTATAAATACCAGATCTAGACCATTGCATTGGTATCAATACACGTGTCACCCCATGAAGGTGATATTTCTCGAAATTATACCAGATCCAAGTTAGAGACGATTTTTTTCCCCAAGAGTGGGATGACGTAACACCTAAGCTTCAATTTTAAGATGATCTTGGGGAAATAAAACGAGAAATTGTTCCCGATAAAAACCTCAAAACCCTTTTCATAAAACCCCTCGTCTCTCACACGCAGCTCTCGCCGCTCACTCCCGTCGCTCAGGCAGCTCTCGTAGGTATGTCTCTTTCTCTCTCTATCTCTCGCTCTCAGGGTTCTGTTTTAGGGAAGTTTCGAAAACCAGGGCGAGAGAGGGGACAATTGCAGGAGTACCTTGGTGTGGATTCTAGGGATGTTTCTGTGTTTTCTCTTTGTTTTGGGAAGGGAAGTAACTGGGTAATGTGTTAAACCTTTGAATAACAGAGCTTGCACAGGTAAGAGACGTAATCCAAGAATCATTCTCCATGCCTGCAAACAAAATTTTGATCTTAGCCATGGAAAAATCCCTCCTTTATGCTTGACTTCCCTTACCTACCTTTCCTCCTAGTAAACTGAAATCGAAGATGAAACCAACGTTAGTGAGACTAGTTCTGTTCATATCCACGGGAGAAAATAATTGAAATCGTTCTTGTTGTTATTATACTAAATAGAAAACGACGACGATTGACAAATGATAACAGATTTGGTTCTTAAAATTAGAATTAGATTAAAAAAAAAAAAGGATTAAAAGATGTGGCCATTGCCGTGAGGAAGAAGAAGAAGATTTTTTTTTTTTTTCTGAATAAAAAAGCCAACTGACCAAACATGAAGCGAAGACAAAATCAAAGCCGGAGAGTCATTAAAGAATACTAACCTGAGTTACCTCAGAAGAGAAAGAAGAGAAGAGGAGAAAATGGATGAAGGAAGGACGGAAGGAAGGAGGATGAAAGTTTAAGTTTGTAGCAGTAAAGAATTTTATTAAAGGAGCCATTCTTGAAGTTTCTGTTTGCTGCTTCCGGAATAGATGTTGGTAAGGTTCCTTGATGAAGCAATCCAATACCAGAGAAATGTCTCGTGTATGAGTCATTTTTTCTGTTTAATCGTGCTTATGAGAATCTGAAGGTTGCTTGGATTAGAGTTGGTTATGTTGGGTGGAGTTTTTAATTTTATTTTTTCTTATTTGTTTTGGTCAATTACTTGCTTTTGTTTAGTCTTCTGAGCTGGGGGTTTGAATCCTTGAGGCATCCATGTTGGCAAGTGAAAAACCATAATCTCAATTGAAATCAATATGCACTGTTTGAGTTGATTACTAGATAGTGGCAGTCTTAAGATGGTGAAAAATCAATATCTCAATTGCGACCCATTACAGACCTTTCGGGATGCACATTGCTGGTTAAAAAAGAACCTAAAAAAGGGGGGGGGGGGGGGGGGGGGCTGGGGTTAGGGAAAAGCCTGGAGAAGAATAAGTTTGGAACAGGGTTTGGATGTAAGCCCTACAAGGCGTAATTTTACTGATACAATTTTTCTTCTTAAATGATATAAGCATAATCAAGCATGTAAATCCATTTTTAGATGTAAATACTCCTCAGTTCTTAACCTGATGTAACCATTTATGAAATATGCTGACCCAGAAAAAAAAAATATGAAATATATGTTGGGGATATGTCCACACTCCAAAACTCTAAGGAATCAAGATGTAAAGATATTGGTACTCGAGGAATATATCAAAACATTAACACTTGGAGACTTGAAGATCGACATGAATACTGTTGAAGACCGCCCACAAAGACAAAAGGAGATTTTTATTTATCATATGTAATAGTGCATACACACTACATGCACTACACACACTCATGAGCATTTGCATAAAAACATCTTCAGTGCCTTAGAATGACCTTAGTAAATACCAAATGGCCAAGAGTCATGACCTAAATAAGGTTAGGAGGAACATGCTAAAAATAACATGTCTTAACTATTGCTGAGAAAACAGCAATGTCCATGTTCAATGGCATTTTAGCCATTTCAAAATTTAGTATCAGAAGATGTTTTCTTCTACAAAGATGTATTCTTCTACAAAGATGTAGTGTTTTGAGTTACGAAATCAATGCATTTCGAATCTCAATCTGAGTTCATATGGTCAAGATATGGCTGTTTCTGTGCAGCCTGTCCAAAAAATAAGGACAAAAGACCAAGCCCAAGACCCATTCTGACCGAACCCTTTCGGTTCGAACTGGTAGGATCCGGTCAACCAGAAGTCTAGCAGTAAGTATCCGGTCGACCGGACTCTGACTGGATCACTGAAGCCGTTCCTATCATATTTTTTTTAAGCAGATCCAAGCACAACATTTTGCTTCTCTCTCTCTCTCTCTCTCCGAGAATACTAGTCATGAATATGCATTGGTGGTCTACTAAATGGTTTTTTTCTTTTTCTCAGGGCATTTGGGGTAGTTGCTGATTACAGAAGGCCCTCACTTGCACACAGCTACGTGATTTAGCTCAGGTCAGTGACCCTGTTTCTTGTTCTCTGAAATTTGTCTATGTTGCTATTTTGCATTTTTTATAGTCTCGTGTTTTTTCCCTTCACGGAACAAACTCCCTTTTCTCTGTTCTCATTCTGCTCTCAAGATTCTATGCTTTTCTTTAGTTGTCAGGTTTCCTTTTGATAAAGTCATAGTTTAGATGCTATTGCTTTGTTTTTTAGAAGATGTACATGCCTGTTGCATACTGAATATATGCGTGCATTTTTTATTTTTGGATTTTTACATATGAATGTATTAAATACGTATTAAACGCATACTGTATTATTGTCGTAAATGTTTTGTAGAGTCACATTTTTAAAAGTATTACTGATTCAGTTGAATACCCGTATGTATTATTCTTCTTTTTTTTGCTGTACCTGAACTTACTAACTGTGATCAAGACTCATTTAGTATCTATTGTACTGCTTGAAGCTCGGAGAAACGGAAGAGAGATGTTGTATATAATAGGTCTGGGTCTGGGAGACGAGAGAGATATCACCCTTAGAGGTCTGGAGGCTGTGAGAAAATGTGATAAAGTGTACATGGAAGCCTACACTTCTCTCCTGTCGTTTGGTCTCTCTTCTGATGGCCTTTCGACTTTGGTAACTGGCTTCTCTTTTACATATTGTTCTGATCAAGATGCTTATTACTTGTATCGGTTGATGAATTCGTATCTCTACCTTTTCCTTATTAATGTGAGATTTTTGCTTGGCAGGAAGAGTTATATGGGAGGCCCATCATACTTGCAGACAGAGAAAAGGTTGAAGAACAGGCTGATGATATGTTGGCGGAGTCTGGGGGTTCTAATGTGGCCTTCCTGGTTGTCGGGGATCCTTTTGGGTAACTTACATTATTTTCTATGATTTTACATTTATGTTTTTTACTTTGTTTTAATTATTATGATTAGGCTCTCAGAATTCTGTGAATTGTTTGATACAGTTATCGTAACTGTCACAAAATTTTGATCTTTTCCTGAGTTGGATTTATAGATTGTGGACTCACAGAAGTATTCTGCTTGCCTTATCTTGGGGTATTTTGATTGATGAACTGGAGGATTAGTGTGTGTTAGTAAATTTGTAAATTCCTATTGCCCAATGTGGTTAATGCGCGTTAGTAAATTCCTGTTGCTCAATGTGGTCAACCTTTGTTGCTTTTGCCTCATAATTGGATTAGTGGTGTATCTTACCTGCTTACTAGAACAGTTTCCACTTTAAGCTTCGAGGAACAGTTGTATGTTTATGCTTTGCACATCAATAGCATATGCAAAACATTGCAAAGTTTTTAAACCCCCCCTTTTTTTCTTTTTCTTTTTCTTTTTTTGACTCGGTATAATGTTTCTCTTATGTCATGATTTTGTTTTCTAATGTAATTGCCATCCTCATATAGCTGTTTATTTTTTATGCGGAAAACAGAGCTACAACACATTCTGATCTGGTTGTCCGAGCCAAGAAGTTGGGTGTGGAAGTCAAGGTCATACACAATGCATCAGTAATGAATGCTATTGGAGTTTGTGGTTTGCAACTCTACCGATATGGAGAAACTGTCTCCATACCATTCTTCACTGAGACGTGGAGGCCTGACAGTTTCTATGAGAAGATTCAGAGAAACCGTGTACTTGGATTACATACACTTTGCTTGTTAGGTACTTACTTATATTACTTTTCAGCCTCTAGTTATTACTGTCTTAGGGTTTTGCTCATTTAAGGTGCTGGCTCTGTAGAGAGTTTGTTTCTTGAGGGTATAAGAAAGCAACAGATTAGTGCTCCTAGGCATTATCACCCAATGTGATTTTGTAGAAGATTTCTGTTTGTAAAGTTTGTAATTGTACTTGCCTTCCGTCTGTACATCTATAATTAGTTCTTCTGGTCTTTAACAATATTAATTGGGTGTTATAACCATTCATGCTAGTGCCAAGGGAAAAAACTTATTTCGGCCAAAAGGTAACCAGTGAGATTCAGTGTAAGACCAGCTTGTGACAGGATCCCAGAAAATATAAAAAAAGGCAACCAGATTAGGAAAAATTTTTAAATAACTCAAAAAGGACTTGGTTATGCTCAAATTCTGGTTGAACGCTGTTCTTGATTGGGTAGGTTATTCTGTCTAGTTTGGTCTGAATAAGATGGACAGATCCACAGATATTGGGGAATCCTACTGGGAGAGTAGGATAGTTCAAGTTCCACGGAATTGCATGACAGATTAGAGTTCTTATCCCCATCCAAAAAACATAAAAAAAGGGTTTAGAGTTCTTATCAAAACTTCAGTTAAGAGTTAGAAAAATTGAATAAACAGTAAAAGAAAACAGGAAACAGAATAGTAAACCAGATTAAAAAAATTTAGATTTTTGGGAATCAGACTTGAAGTAGGATTGCTGAAATCAATGGCAGAAACTTTATGACACAGAATAGAATTAACAGTAACTAATAAGTAGAACAATATTCTGAACTCAGATTAGAAAACATAGTTTTTGAAAAAATTGACTTCAAGTAGGAAAGGTGAAATTCCATTAGAAGAAGATTTGAAAACAGAACTTGGGACTAGAATTCAGAAACTGAAAACTGAATAAGAACAGGACTGAAACCTAACAAACGGAACAATATTTATATAAGCAAACACAATTGAAAAGAATGGCAGAACTTAGTATGTTGAAGATAGAAATGTTGTTCAGAAACTTACTTGATTTGATAGAAGAAAGGACAAAGAAGAAAAAGAAGATATAATCAGGAATCCCACCAAGGTTCAGTACCACCCTCTTGAATCCACAAGAGTTAAAACACCTGAATCCCACTGATCCAACCCTGAATCAACAGGCTAAAGCAAAGCAAAAGCCTTTCATTAATTCATCAAATATGCGGGTAGGGTAGAACCCTTACATATGTTTAAATGAAAAACTCTAAACTCAAACTAAGCTGCCAATTGCTTGCTTTGAAGGTGGACATAGTTGACTAGGATTCTATAAAATAATAAGAAATGGGGCTGAAACTAGACTGGATTTATAGTAACCTAATCCAGCCCCACTGTTACAATATAATAGTAAAAATAGAACTCTAAACAAACCCCACAATTTCACTATCATATAAATTCTGTATTCTTAATCCTGCCCATATTTTAGGCCCATTAAACTGACCAATTACAGTGAAAACCCATTGGACCAAATACCCAATGCACATGTAACACAAACCAAGGCTTATTTCCACTAAAATATGCCCACTTATGTGTTTTATCTGCATCAAAAAGACACTTGGTAAAACTCCATTTGAAAGACCCATGCTAATGTAAGGCTGGTAGGAACTACCCAACCCCAGTCAGGATCCCACAACTTCAAGTCTGAAATCAGATTTAGAACCAAAGTTCAAATCTGGCTGAATAGGAGGAAGCTTGCAGCTGGTTGTAGGGAGCTCTGATGGAGCTCAAATTTTGATCGAATGCTTCTCTCGTGGAGCTAAACAAACCCTCCAAAAGGTTTTACAAACTGATCTCAGGTTTGGGAGATCTGAGAAGAGGTTCCCAATTAGGTAACTAAAGTTGGCCTTCAAGAACAGCAGCTAGAGGACTCCAATGGCCACCAAATTTTGATCAATTGGCCTCCTTATGTTACTCAATTAGTCCTTCAAAGGACTGTTGGTTTTGTCCGCAGATGAGGGAGATCTGCTGGTTCTTAATCTGGGGGCCAGATTAGGAAACTTTGAGACAAAAAATTGCTGAAGCTGCTACAGGCCTCGGAAGACAGCAAGCGGCTGGTTAAGTGCCTCTCTTGTGGCCAGGAACAAGACCTGAAAAGGTTTGGTCAAGGTGCTTACAGATCAGGCAGATTTGGTGCTTGAACAAGGAAA
>NC_056559.1:13570284-13599535 GCF_013358625.1 Macadamia integrifolia | reverse complement strand
CCATATCCTTCTTGGTCGACCTTGGTTGTTTGATAAGAAAGTACAGCATTGTGGCTATGCCAATACCTATGCCTTCAAGCATGCCAACAAGACTATGAAGTTTCATCCTACCAAAGATCTCCCTGAAATTAAGCTCAAGAAGATGGTGGGATCATTCCTCATTCAGCGTATTCCTTCAGACGGTCTCCTTGGTCCTTTCCCTAACTCGACGGAGTCGAGTTCTTTTCAGAGGAGGAGAGTTGATGCAGATACGGCTGCCCTTTCTTGGTTGGACCAGCATGACCGGCTTTGGAAGCCAAGAGCCAAGAAGAACCGATCCAGCCCAGGGTTTTGGTCCAACAAGGGTTGGAAATAAAATTAGTAGTTTACCCAGTGTTTTATTTCATGCTTTTAGTTTCCAAACTTGAACGTAGGAGTAGGATTTATTTCCTTGCTTTGGTTTCCTTTTATAGTTGTTTCCTAATTTAGGCTAGTTTCCATTTCAGTTAAGTTTCTAATTTCATGTTCCTATTTTTCTATATATTGGTTGTAATCGACTGAAGATTTAGAGAGCAATTTGATTATTGAATGAATGTGTGAGTGTGATCTCCTTTTCCCCATCTCTACTCTGATTTCCCCTCCCTTCCCTAAAGGTTCTCCATCATGCTGCAAATAGACATGTCATCATTTTGCTGTTGCAAATAGATATTCCTCAATAATTGGAGAATCCATTGGTTACTTTTAGCTAAGGAGGGCCTGTCTTCAACACCAATTACTGAAATTTCTTCACAATAAGCCACAGGCAGCTGTTTAATATTAGAGAAACCTATTCTGGTGAAAACTCCAGGAAAAACCTAATCTGGCCGCTGCTTGGAGCAGCCTGGCCTCACACCGGCCTGCTCCCCTCCACTCTCTCATCTTTCCTTCAACTTCTTTCGTCGTCTCCCTCTCCTTCTCATCCTCCTCTCTCTTTTCTTTTCTTCTTCACCCTCTCCTTCTGAACTTTTTCTTCTTCTTCTTATTCTTCTTCTTCTTTGATCTCACATGTTCGGGAGGTCGTGATCCACCCCTTGCTGTCTCCTGTGCCCTTTGATGTAGATCCACATTATGGAAGGAAATATGAGAGGAAGAAGGGTCTAGCCTTAGTCCACCTGAGTGGCTAGGGTCCAACCAAGAAGCCAGCCAAACCCCTACTTGGTCCACCTTAGTGGCTAAGTACAAATAAGGACCAATTGGGCCCATCGGCTAGGGGAATAATTAGTAGTTGTTTTAATTAATTAGTGGGCCATTGGGCCCATCGAGTTGAGTAAGTGGTATGTCGAGTCCAAATTGTCTTAGAACTCTATTTGTTTTCCACATAGATTTATTATTCCTAGTCCAATTTTGAATTCCTAGTTGTAGTAGGAGTGTCTAGTCCTATTGGGAAACTAGCTCCTAGTAGTAGTTTGATTGCTATTCTGCCCGCTATAAATATAGGAGCCTATGTACTCATAATTTCATATTTGAATAAAGAATAATTGCAGTCAATTGCTTAGAACAGCCGGGATAGCTGTGGGTGAGAAGCCCGGGCCGAGACAGCCGCTCCTCCCACACTTTTCCCTTTGTTTCTTCTTGTTTAAAGCTTTCTATTTTATCCTAAAGTTACTGCTGTTGAAGTATACGACTGTTGTGAGTATTCAAAAGTTCAGATCTATCTAAGTTACAAACCAAATTTGATTCTCTCTCCGGAAGCTTGCGATTATTTCTCCTAGATCAGAAAATCAAGAAAGCTTGTAACTTCACAACCAGTCGTCAGAATCCTCTCAAATTTGGGGGTTTTTGTACCCTCCCTAGGGACTATCTACGCCAAAGAGTGCAGTTCAATCGGACTCCTACAGACCTGGCCGCACCTCTCTCTCTCCAGCTCTATAGCAGGTCTTTCTCTCTCCTATCGGGTTGTGTTTTGGGCTGGTTTTGCTCCTATATGGGTATTGTATCCTTGGGGGTTTATTTGATGGTCTTATTTTTTTGTTTCCTGGACCTATTTGAATTGTTTGGGGTTATAAATTGCTAGGGTAGTTTCTTGTAATCTACTCCTGCATTACCCTTCCTCGCCCATTTTGACTAGATTTGGTGAGACTTCAGTCACTGCTCATTAGGCGTGACTTTGCAGCTCTGATCTGGTCCTTGATGGTCTCATCAGGGCTCTCTTGATCCTCCCAGATTGACTCATTGGCTCCTCCCTCTGCTGGCTTTCTCTGGGCCTGCAGTCGCTCATCCTTGTGCTGCTGCTCTGATCGGGTATGGCTTTGTGTTGCTGGCTAACTGCTGCTTTGACCTGCTCTGATCTAGACCATTGGCCAGGTTCTCCAAATCCTCCCAGATCGATACTTTGGCTCCTCCTCCTCCCTCCGCCGATGCTCTCTGGGCTTGTAGCCGCTCATCCTTGAGTTTTTGAGCAGCTCGGGTGTGCCTTTGTGCCGCTGGCCAAGTCATGCTCCCTTCTAGATCCTTGGAAGATTCAACGAGTTCTCTAGTTCCTCCCTAATCGAATTGTTTGCACCACCGGCGCTTTCTTGGCAAGCTACTTGCAAGGCAGCCAGCCATGCTCGGTCGGCAGCCGCTTTGCCGAAGACCTCCATAAGGCCGGTGCCCTGTCATTGCGGCTGTCACCTCTGCTAGGCCAGCTTCTTGCTTGGCCGTGGCCCTCGGCAAGGCCAGCGCCCTGCTGCTGTGGCTGGCTTCTTGCTGCTGGAGCTTCGATTATTGTCTTGGAGGCTTGGAAGTTGAAGTGATGAGATATGATTGGTAGGGTTTGGTGGCATCCTATCTGAATTTTCCTTGTTTGCCCCTCCTCTTTGCTTTTGGGGGGCTTGGCTCTTGTTCTTCCCATGTGGGCTTTAGAGTGTTGAGTTGTTTGGGCTACTTGGCTCTTTTTATTTAAGCCCATGTGGGCTTTTTGATGCAATGGACATGTCATTTGTGACATGTTTTCTTTTCCTCAAGCCCACTGGGCCTTGGATGTTGTCCCTTCAAGACTTTGATTACCTGTATTGGGTTTGCAACCTCCCCTAGGGGATATATTTTTCCTCGCCTTCTTTTAATGCATTTATTAATTCATCCAAAAAAAAAAAAGAAGAAGAAAAAGGAGTGCATGTCTTTTACTTTATGGTATGCATGTTGATTTGCACAAAAATAATGGTCAAGTGGTTGGGAACATACATGTGAAAAATTGTGTTCCCCAAAACATGGAAATTTTGGTTCTATAAAGTGGAATCATGCTACAATGTTTCATTTTCTACACCGTCTATTTTTTTGGATGAATAAACAATATATTAAAAGCAAGAAGAATATACAATAGACCCTGGGGGAGGGGGAGAGGAGAGAAACAAAGGGGGGGGGGAGCTACACAGCCGAAGCAACTAGGGGGGGAGCAATAGAAGTGGGCAAACCCCATGAGACAACAATAAGCCTGTTCCTTGGGGACTATGGAACATAAAAAATCGGAAAAAAATGCCATAATAATATTATTTCTAGAACATTTTAAATGGAAATGATCTGAGGTGCATAATCACCAGAATATTAATGCGAACTTTTCAGTTCCTATTCCACTTCATATTCTGTCTGCTCTAAAAATGGGCGTATGCAATGCACAAGGCTCCCACCACTGCGCGTTCTGTGGAGGGGTCATAATGTACGCAGCCTTACCCCTACTTCACGGAGAGGCTGTTTCCTGTCTCAAACCCGCGACTTAACCATTAGGTCACAATTTTGTTGCTTTCTACTATGCCCTTCTTTGTCTCTGGGTGCCTAGGTATCCACCGTAAGCCTTTCCTTGTTTGAACCTCATCATCAACTTTAAGGCTATGCCATCCTAATTCCTAAGGTGCTGCAAAATGGAAGGATCTTATCAATGTCCATGAATGGAGCAAACCAGCGCATATTCTGTTTGCTGTCTCCTCCCTTTTGTTTGAGGCTTCTGCTCCTGCTTTACTTCAATAGTCCTCAATTATGCGTCATTTTCTTCGTTCTTCTGATTGGGGTTCATTTTTCTGCTACATGGTAAAACAAGCACTGCCTTGGTCTGTTTTATCAGCTTGCAAACTTACCTCTGTACTTAAATTGTTACTTGAAATGTGACAATTGACTTTCAGTAATTATTAACTACAGATATTGGGAATCGGCTTATACTGGTCAGAGAAGCAAAAAGAATTTAAAATTTAAACTTCTTGTTAGGTGTGAGTTGACCTGGTAGCTGCCAGTTTGGTTGAAAAAATACGGCGAAATGTTGATCTAATTAATAAGACGGATAGAATACTTTGTGTAAACTTGATTTATTCAATTTGTATAGTGACTTTGAATTTTCTAGCCATCCTAACTGATCTGAACTGATGTCTACTTTGGAAAAGTTGTATTGATTTTTACTCGTTCGTAGGTCATTCAAGACGAGTTACTTGCTGAAGAAATTGAGAAGTCCAGAGCCTCTGATACGAACTGGATCCCACCCCCTCTTGGGTGTCTTCTCAAGTATTTTGTAGAATTGGAACATGATGTGGATGAAGGTGACAAAACTTCAAAGTGGATTATGGCAATCAGTTCTTGCATGAGAGATATGTTCCACTATGCTCGTGTCTCTGGATTACATATACTGGAGTGTATTATAGATACTGCACTATCTGCTGTGAAGAGGGAACAGCTTCAAGAAGTTAGCAATGTATGTGATGTTATCCCATGTAAATGTAACTGAATATAGCATGTAAGGGACATTGTCCTGCCCTTGTGCTGTTGTAAATTAGTCATTATTTTGATTGGTCCGGTTATCTTCAGTTTGATGAATGAGGATTAGTGGTCATTTATTACAGATTCTTTCACTCTATCCTCTTCTTCAACCCCTGGTAGCTGTTATGGGTTGGGATCTATTACCTGGTAAAACACTTGTCCGGAAGAAAATGATGCAATTATTGTGGAGAAGTAAATCACAGGAACTAAGGCTGGAAGAGTTTTCATTTTATGGAAAACAGTCAGATGAGGTAATTTGTTCTCTATGAGAATTTGAATTAAAAAAGGGAAAAAGAAAGCTGTTTAATACAATTGCCTTATGTCATATTTTCAGTTGGCACTCAGCAGAAACAGTTGTTAATCACAGAAAATTGCTTTCTACAGATATCTTGCGTGGAACATCTTTGTGGTATTCTATGTTATCGGCTGGATCTTGCTTCTTTTGTTGCCTGTGTCAATTCTGGTCGACCTTGGGATTCAAAATCTTCATTACTGTTTTCTGGGAAGGATTTTCAGGTGAATGAAAACGAGGACGTCAGTTTGGACCCTTTTGTTGAAAATTTTGTTCTGGAACGACTTGCTGTCCAGACACCTTTGCGGGTGAGAATTCACTTTTCTTATTTGATGAATTTATGACATTAGGCATCATGATTAGCTTTTGCAACTTCTTAGTTGCATTTGTACTTAATCGCCTGTAATTCTAGATATGCTGTACTTATCTGTTTATGTTTTATATATATATATATATGTGTTATGTTGTGTGTGTGTGTGTTTTAATTATTCACTTCCTATCCGCCTATTTCTTTCTGTTTTAGTTAGTTTCCATGTCTTGTCTCTGAATTACTTATCTGTTAAGCGCATTAGACATTTGCCCTTTTCATTGGTAAACTAAGAAATATCAATGGTATAGCCGTCCCATATATTAATAATAGATCAATATAGGATAGTTGACAAACTCCATGTACTGAAGTTTATATAAACTAAAGTTGCAGCAGGGTGGTGGGGGTGTGATATGCTGTAGCCAACCCAATTTAGTTGGGAAAAGGCTGAGTTGAGTTGAGCTGAATTGAGAGGGACGTGAAGGTGTGAAAAATGCAGATCTTATTGGGAAGAATGTTAGAGCATAGTTTTTAAGGCGCTGCTAAGGTGTCGCCTTACCAGCGCCTTGGCACTGATGCGGTCTAGAGATGGTAAGACAGTGCACCACCTTATGTGAAGTGGCGCCTTTTATGGGGTTTTTTTTTTTTTTTTTCGTAAACACATTTTAAAATTACTTAATGAAGATTCCACATATAGATTTTTATTGGTAGGTGTATGGTTTTGTTAACACTTGAGATGTATGAGATCAGCTTTACTCCACCAAAAATAACCAAAACAAACAAGACAATAACACGATTCACAAACAGGGTTTGGATTTTGTCAAGGGTTTTAAGAAAGGACTTTGAGAAGGAATCAAGGAACAAGGAAGAACCACTGATCTAGGCTACCATTTTGCTCCGGTAGCAGTGAGCTTGCTCTGGCAACGGTGAGCTTTATTCTTCTTTGACAGGAGTAGAAATATAGTGGATGACCTTTGGGCTTAGGCACTCATTTTGGCATTATAGAGGTAAGTATAATAAATACTTGTATTTTTTATGTCTTCTTTTCTTTATATTTATAATTTTGTTTTATAATTATGTATTTATATTATATGTTAATATGTTATGATGATTGATGATTGATGATTGATGATTTATGAAGATGAACTTAGTTTATTCACTTTATTGATTTGTTTTCTTGATGAATTTTTTCATTGGTATGAATATGAACCTTTAATATTTATTTAACATATGAGTAATAGGATTCAACTAGGATTTGAGCCAAATAAATTGGTGTTATAAAAAAATTACACAGGAACATTTTAGTCAATAAGGCGATGCTTTATGCCCGCCTTATCGTTAAGGCACTCCGAAAGACCCTCAAACTCAAGAGTTAGGGGGCATGCTGGTGCCAGTATTCACAAGAATTAAAAGAAAAAAACAAAAGAAAAAAAAAAAGAGCTACCGGAGAAATGTTTTTGGGTACAAGTCGAGCCAAAATAGAAAGAAAAAATGCCTGTAAAAATAAGGGGAAAGGGAGACATAGAATAAAGAAAAAAGGAGGAAGGCCAAGTGGAAGGTTCATCTAGGGGAGTATCATAATCATTACTGCTTGATGTGGTACAAGGCCCAGCCAAATCATGGCCCTATTTAGCCCCACAACCAGGCCCATTCTATGGTTCACCTTAAGGCCCATATTCTTCCTATAATATGGGCGGCGCATCTAGAAATTGAAGAAGAGAGTGGGCCCCATGTGATTTGCATGGGGAGGAGAATATCTAGAAGATTTGGTTGCTGTATTATTCTTTGGCTGAAGATTTGATTATATTTCTTGTTATGGCCACATAAGTTTCTATTTCATTGTTTTTTTTCTTTTTAAATTTCATTATACTGCTGGAATGTGGGATGGAATGAATGAGTTATTGGCTAATGCCTTTTGAGTGTTCTGTGGCATGGTTCAAGGTTTCAACTAATACCGTCGAAATTTCCCACATTTCGACGATATCCCAGGACTCCAATACCATATAGCATGTGATTTTTAAAGTCATTGGTTTCAACAAGTATTGACCAAATGAAATGTGGGAAATTTCGAGTGGACCAATGGGTTCGACCCTTTAAGTTGAACCAACCTTTATAAAACCTCCTTAAATGGGAAACCAAGTCTTCTTATTTTAAAATTTCGACCCTCTCCCATATTTCTTCTCTGTGAAGTGGGAACTTGGGAAAACACTCAAAATTTTGCCCTTGTACCATCAAAATCTTCATTCTAAACTTAGATCTTGCACATTCATAGCAAATCTACCTAAGGAAGGGAGCTTGGATCAAAAAGGTATCCATTGTATGGTGTATATGCCGGTGGACCATCTTCGAGAGCACCGGTTCATTTGGATATGATGGTGGGTATGGAGAGTATGTGGATCTTCTACTTCATTTGGACAAGAAGGTAGTTCATGTGGTGAGTCATCTTTTGTTGACAGCATCTTTGGGTATTCATCCCAACCTTGTGTGCCACATCCACATCCTACCACTGTGACTAAACCATTCCCTAGGTTGGGATACCTAGTTGATGTTGATGATACATCTTATAAATGGGCAGTGATGGACTACCAAAACAATTGAGCCCAAAACATATCATGGGACTCATATGTGGTGCATTTAAATGAGCGGCTACGAAATCTGCAGTGACACACAGCTCGTGGACTGGAACTGCCTAGACACTATACTTGGAATTGCCTTTTGAGTGTTGAGTATTGAGTGTTGAGTGTTGACTTTGTTGATTGTTGAGACTTGTGACTTGAGACTTTAGAGATAACTCACAATTATGCAATATTATTATTATTTTTTTTTTTATCCTTTGATTTGTTTGCTTTAAACTTTAATGATATATTTCACATTTTTAGTTAGTAATTTATATATGTACTTATGTAGTAGAGTTTTAGTCAACGACTCAATGTACATTAGCAGACTTTGATTTACATTACAAATATGAATTTAGGTGTTTTCCATGAAACTAACTATTATGTCAATGCGTTAGAAATGTCTAAAATATGACGTATACAAAAAATCAGGCAACAAAAACACATTTTGGGGGTCGAAACCAAAGTTTCCACTAAACTGGGAAAAATTCCCTGGTTTCCTTGAAATTTCCCAGAATTCAACCGAAATTTCGGTCTCCCCAAGGGTCGAAACCCGATATTTGAACCTTGTTCTGTGGTGATTCAGAACTTGTCACTGTGGTGATGCAGAAACACCCTGTTGTGGTGAATCAACAGGTTTGGATTGGTGGTGATTCCATTCCCGTAGGACAGTAGTGAAGCCTTGATCATATCATTTTAATTTCTTCTCCCATATGTTATAGAAGAAGTGTTAGAAATTCTGTTATCAATACTAATTTGTCCCTATTGAGCTCCCGTTATGATTGTTCGCCAACTAGTTCTCCCCTGCTTTGAGATCAATTCTGCACTACTGCTCCTCCAGCCTTCATGCCGCCTGTCGTTCTAGATTATCCACTTCACAGGGGCAGTTTCCATCAGGTTATCCCTCTAGGTTTGCACCTGGAGTTCAGGCCCTACCTTCCTGCCTCAGAGGTAGCTTTAGCATAAAATAGGAACCAATCTGATGTTTTTCAATTTGATGATCCTCCAGACATTTCTATGGTAAAAAAACAGAAAACACACACCAAACAACCAACATTACATCCTTCTTAAGTTCTTCAGAATCACAAATTCAGAAACTTCACCCTAAGAAGGAAGAAGAAAATTACCCCTCCCTTGCAACATCTTGAATTTTATTCGACACATAAATTCGGAAATTTTACGTCATTGAGGAAGAAGAACATTACCCTACTCCCTTGGAACGTCTTGAATTGCGATCCATTATGAGCCGCACATCTCGCACCTATATAGTGTATAAGGTTGTTAACAAGATGACAAAAGAAGAAGCATACTAACATTTTCAAAAAGTTCAACTTACAAAAGATGATCCCTTGACAAAAAACTCTAATAGTTTATATCATTGCACCATTAGAGGCAGCCTAAATGATTGCCTGTCATGTTTTAAGTGCACTATTAAATTCACAAAGTACAAACAAAATAGTACCACAACAATAATAATTGCATTACACTTCCATGCAAGGCAAAGAATGATAAAATACAATAAGCACAAATATATTAATGATGCTCTAAAATCTGTTTGAACATATATGATGGCAATATCAGGTGCAAAATCAGAGCTACCAATTTTCAGAACACAAACTAAGGATCTGAAAGCCACAGAATGTAACTGTAAGATCTTCTACTTTACTATTTCTGATAACTTGTAGATATTCTTTCGGGTCTGTAGTCGCATTGAATTTTTTCTACTATTAAAATTTATAGCCTCCCATTTAAGAAGGTCAAACATAAGATGATAGAAGATACCTCAACTGACGGTTTTAAGTACCTAGGTTTAGTAGTATATAAAGAAGGAGAAATACAGGATGATGATGCACAAAGAGCAAGGTGGATGAAATGGAGAGGTGCTTCTGGAATGTTGTATGGTCGAAGTATTCCATTAAAAAAAGGAAAATTTTACAGGAAAGTTAGACGAACAGCAATAATGTATGTAGTGAAATGTTAAGAGGTGAAGAAATGACATATAAACAAATTTAATGCAGCTCAAATGAGGAAGTTGAGATGGATGAGTGATACAACTAGAAAAATATTAAATAAGGGATGAAAAAATTTGAGATAATTTAGGATTAGCTTTGATACATGGCAAGTTGGGAGAGTCGTCTTGAGGTGGCATGAACATGTGCAATGAAGACATTTGAATGCAACAGTAAGGAAAAGTGACATGATCTAAATTGGAGGGAGCTAAAAGACCTATGAGCAAGCCTAAAATGGCTATAGGAGAACTGGTGAGGAAATACATGCTTAGCTTAAGGCTGGCAGCACGAATTGCTTTGAAAAGAATTGTTTAGTGAAACTAATGTAGGTAGCAGACCCCATTTAGTGGGGATAAGGCTGAATTGAGTTGATTTGAAAACATAAGATGACATATGTGATAAGAACATTCTAATAGAGCATTAAATGAAGTAGCAAATGTATGAAATCCAATCAACACTAACCTTGCCAGCTCTTGAAAAGAATTCATAGACATCTTTTTCATCCGCCTTCAAAGAAATCTGCCACAATCAATTGTTGAAACATCAGTCAGCAACAATCAGAATCACAACTTAGAAATCAGTATAATGACCAACAATGAAAGCACAAATGGAAGGAGAAGAGCAAGAGGATACCTGATAAGCAAATACAGTCCTCTGATCTCGTTCTGGATCAGCCTCAGGCTCCACTTCCTCCTTTTTTTCTTTATATCGTCTGCAAAGGAAAAGAAACATCAAATATCAACCTGGCCTCAGGGCTGACTAAACCAAAATTATCAAGCAAACCATGTTCATCACAGCAATCAAGTAGGCGAGACCATTTATAGATAATAAAAATAATACCAATACAATAAGTACTTATATGGTTACTCCTGCAAACAAATCTTCATTTAATGTGATATGAATGCCAGAAATATTTAAAACATGAAAATTCCTGAAATTGCGGCAATTTCTTTCTTCGACAAGGTTTCAGAGATCAGATCCACGTAATAACTTCTCGCAGGAAACTGCAATAAGTTAACATGACACCACATGTAAGAAGAGGGAGTTTGCAAATTGCATAAAGATAAAAGAAGTTGCCAGGAAAAAAACTAAAGAGAAGGACAAAAAATGAAGATAAAATAAGTTACAATTTAAGATTGGAAAATCCTGTAAAGGATGTAATCTGACTTCAAGCAATGGATTGGGGTCACATCATTCTCCATCTACGTGACAAATAAAAGACTTAATTGTTCAGTATGAAAGATACATTACATGTTGTGTCAACCAGAAAATCTCAACGACAAAATTTCAAAGATATTCATCACATTTCTCATTGGTCAGAAACCTGGTAAAGCCTTTTCCTTTTCTTTTTTTCAAGGGCAGTGGATAAATTACAAGGCAAAAGAGAGAAATCTGAAGAAAGCTTGGGGTGCAGGGGCAAAGTGCCAAGTCTTAGCTAACAGTTAATTATCACTGGATAAATAACTGTTCAGAAAACTACGAAAAATAATCCAGTTCTAGATATATACTTCAAACATAAATCTAGAGAAATCCAAAACATCTAATACAAATCGAAAAGGCTAACCCAGGAAAATTAAATTAATAAAGAAATCCATATCCGCAAGCAGTAGAGCATGCAGAAAATTAGCATATGGAAGACATTACAATGTACCCACAGACATGTCTCACTCTCCTACTCAACTGTTGTAAATTAAACATACACAACCATAAAAAAGAAACTACATATAAGAAAGATGAACTGGCTGAGTTTAAATAGACAAACCTTGGCAAGAAAGTATCAACCAATGAAATATGATTATATCACATACATACAAAGTAAACAAAGTGAGAAGATTATCAGATTGCTCAAGATCTTCCATGAATTACTGAAATTTTTCATTACCAAAAATAATGAGTGGTTCACCCAAAAACACTGTTAGAAATTTGCTGAGTTTTGAAGGTCCATCACAAACACAATAATCTCTTTATTATTCAGTTTTTAGCTTCACATCCCAAGAAATCATTTGGTATTTGCTTTTTTTTCTTTTAAAGGAAGAAGATGCATCGACTGGCCATTTTCCTATGGTGTTCATACAACTGAAAGTGAGATTTCTAACATATGTGGAAAGCAAAAATTTCTTCCTTCAAGAAAAAGAAATAGTATGAATAATGAAAAGCAACACACGAGGAAAGGCAAGAGCATTTGAATGGCAACAAGGACGCAGAAACCTACAGTAGTGCGAACCAAAAGGCTCTCAAGGGGGATTACTTAAGGAACTCGGTATCAGTTACATCTGAAACTTGGACTCAGCATAAAGAAAACCTATAAGCAGCGAAACTAAACATCTGGGAAAGGACCTCAGCTGGAAACCCCAAAAGCCTAAGTCCTCACAATGGATGATCATCAAAAGAAGTTATAACTAATAAATAGTTAAAAAGATATATAATCCAGTAAAATCTTATGGCAGTTCTTGCAGCCAACTGAACATCAAATTTCCTCACAGGCATCAGAAGATGAAGTGCTTCTGTTAAGCAGAGAACCCATTACTCCCCCACCAGCATTTCTGCAACAGAATAAATATAATTAAGCCATTTTGCTCTGAGGTGGAGGATAATGAAAATCATAAGATGACATCACCAATCCTCATAAAAGCTCCAACCGTCAACTACCCCAATCTTGCAAAGGCAAGCTTCTCAAGGAGCACAAAAAGTCTACAGAGAAGAAACTTTCAAAACCCATGACCTGAGTTTCTGAGCCTGGCTCAGTTGCCAGAATGACCATCTGAAGATTGCCCTAGCGTATCTGCGAGTTTCAGAATCTAATATTCAAAATTCAGAATTTCCAACACTGATACATAGCAAATGGAACTAGATAAAACTTGACCACCAGTGTTGCCAAAGAGAATATATGAATTCCATTAACTAGCAGTTTGAAACCATGTAAAAATATTATGGACAACGGAACTGAAGAAACAACATTTTATTGGGAGAAATCAGTTTTAAGAAGTCAGTTTTTAAGAACACCCCATACAGGAATGTAACAATACCGTATGAATCCTCTGAAAGACCTATATCTTCTTGGACTAGGCACAAAATCAAGACCAGAAATTCAGGAATAAATTGGACACTAAACAATAACAAAACCTTTTTTAAGGTGTGTCTACCACAAAAGAAGAAAAATAGGGAAGGAAACATGGAAAATTTTGCACATTCCAATTTTTCAAACACTAGCCCCATCGCCTGATCTGTGAAAAGTCAGACATACGCAAATTTCCATTACTGGTACCACACAAGAATGCATGCAGTGGTAGTTGCTCACACGACATTCAGTTATGGATTCTACCAGCTCAAAATTTTTCATGAACTAGTATTTCAGACCAGCATTTAGCATTAACCTGCTAAAAATGCAGGAATGCATCCAAAACAAGAGAGAGCTTACAAAACCCCATTGCCACAACTCCCTACAAAAAAGAAGTGCACTGAGTTCTCACAGGCACTATCATAGCCCTGTCAATCTCAACCAGTGGGATCTAACGTTGACATTCTTTCTTCGTTCTTCACCAAATTCTTTTATGCATCTTCTAGTCTTTCTACTCTAAAGTTCTCTACCTACCTGGAATACATAAACATTCAATTAAAGAACAAAGGAGGACTTCCTGCTCAGATGATGACCAAGTTTGCGTAAATTTTATGGGAACAAGCCAACCATCACTCTTTTCTATGGGTTTGAATAGCAAACAAGGATAAAGTATGTTACAAGCAGGAGCAAGGTTAAACCTCATTCTACACTTATGAAATGTCAAGCATATGCTTTAATGTGTATATGCATACAACAACTCAGCCTTATCACAACTAAATGGGGTCAGCGACATGGATCCATGACCTCCAATCAGCTCTATTCGACGTCCAAAGTGAAATATACCTTCTTGGACAAGGAAAACTTTATACCAAACATATGATCATCCCTGACCCCTCCAAATATTCAGGAGTTGCTTGCTTATTTCAGCAAGGAAATATCCCACAGATAGGCCCAAATACCAACTCTCTTCAATTTCTAGATAAGAAACTCATGAGAAATTAACTATTGAAAGAAAATAATATAGAAAGGAAGAAAAAGAGAAAACTAGTAACTTATCAAAGATCTAATGCAAACACCAACAAGCACCACAATTCTAGGTTCACAAGAACAGTATGGTAACAACCACAGTTTTGGCAACAAGGCAAGACATTGTGGTGGCCACACCCACTTGTTGTCTAGGCGAAACCTTCACACCGCCAGGGCACACAAATCAAGTGCCATATGTTAAATCCCATGCCATATTTTCCAGGTATTAATGATAATGCATAAATTTCTAAACACCCACCCAAAAATAAATAAATAAATAAATAATTGTGGAGGACAAGATCATCATGGTTCGCGTCTGGGCACCCTAGGCACATAAAACCATTGATAGCCTTAGACCTCAAGTGTGCCTCATTGTCAAGACATCGCTTTGATGATGCCTCGACAAGTATAGCAACAATTCAGCATCGATTTAAAAAAAGAAATCACAACACAAATCAATTGCTTTTCCAGCTCCCTTGACCCTATATTGCTACAAATGCTTTGCAGAAAGAAATTTCTTGACTTCATATTTACCATACTCGTGTGATTCCTTTGAACAAAATATATAGCACCTAGACCCTCTAGGCTCTCTTACTAAAAGCCCCAACACTAGGACCAGATTATAATTATATAAACAATATTACAATGTAAATAAGCTTGCAATCTGCACCTAGAACACCTGTGAAGCTTGAGGTGCTGCTGCATCATGCATGCTATCAAATTGCCCTACTTCACCTGGTTGCCTCTTCAGAAAGATCCTGGACTTAACTAATTTGCAAAAAATAAAAATTCTGGGAAGGGTTTGACCATGATGTAGATAGGGCTGTCAAAAGGAAGACTCGAACTGACCAAAAACCATGGTTCAGTTCTGTCCCAAGTCTGGGCCAGGTTTAGTCCCATCAAGACAGCCTTGTTGGCCCCAATTTTGCACCTATGCTGGTCCACTCCTGCAGCCATCTAACCGGCATAGCAGCCACTTGATTAGTGCATATTTTACTTCCCTAATTGGTCTTCTAGAAGATCCCAAGCAGCCATCAGTCCAGCCTATCCAGCAGCTTCCAGTAACTTGTGCTACTGTTCACGTGAACAGTAACACGTGGACAGTATTTTCTGCCTTTTTGCCTTCTTATGGTTTGACTTCGTCAACTATGGTCTTCTAGAAGAGTCCTTATTGTTCTATGTTGCTTATAGACAAGTTATTAGTTAGTTGCCTAAGCTTGTTAGTTTCTATTGTTATGTTAGTTTCCTTTATTATTTACCTTCTATTTTGTAATCTGAACTTACTCCTATGTATATGGAGCTAATGTAATAAATTGAGAAGTTAATTATGCTATTTTTCTGTGGAATGCAGTTGGGAGCATAGTTATCAATTCGGCCGAATAATTCGCGAATTATTCGGCCGAACCGAATTTTTCCGAATTTTATCAAAAATTCAGACCGAATCCAAATTAAAAATAAAATTCTTTAAAATTCGCGACTTTTTCCAAAATGAATATAAATCGCGAATAATTCGGACCAAATCCGAATTAAACCGAATTATTCGGTCCATTTAAACATTATTTAAAAAAAAAACCAAAAAAAAAACCCCAATAAGATTTTTTGACCGAATCCTTAAATTAATCATCCGAATTATTCCGAATAATTCTCCGTCCGAATAATTCCCGAATCCGAATTTGCTAACTATGGTTGGGAGAGAGGCCACAGGTGAGATGCCTAAACTTGAGGGGTGAGATGCCAAAAACCTAACCTTCTTCTTTCCCCTTCTCAACCCTCCATCAATTTCTCTTTTCTTCTTTCTTATTTGTCTGTCTTAGCCTTTGAGAGAGTGTTTGAGAGTTATTTGAAGACTTGAAGTTCAGCCCATAGTTGTCATGGGGTCGCCTAGGCGGTGATTTGGCGTCTCGGTGGAAAAAAGAGGTCATGCCAGTCCTACGATTTGTGTGACTCACAAATGGCGATCACCATTGGATGATAGGCGTCGACATGGCACCGCTATGGACGCTAGACCACGACTAATTCACTAGGCGGTCGACTTTTTGTATTAGTCTTTTTTTTACTAACAATATTTTGTTTATTATATTTTAATTGGCAGCATAAAATGAAAACACTCGAGGCCCGACATTTCTCAAATCCAAATTACCAAAAGAACCAAAAAACCCTCGAGCTCGAACTCTCGAAGAGAACAAAACCATCGAAGCCAGCAGCCACTGCCTGCAACTTCTTCTTCTCCTTCTCCGGCAGCAAAAGCGACAACAACCACATCGCCTGCAACATCTTCTCCTTCGGCAGAAAGAGCGACAACAGCCTACGACGTCTTCTCCTTCTCCAACAGCAAGAGCGACAACAGCCTGCGACGTCTTCTCCTTCTCCGGCAGCAAGAGCGACAACAGTCTACGACGTCTTCTCCTCCGGCAGCAAGAGCGACAACAGCCAGCAGCCACCGCCTGCGACGTCTTCTCCTCCGGTAGCAAGAGCGACAACCAGGTAAGGGCCCCACTTACAAGTCTGCAACTTCGATCTTTCTCCTCCTGATCTTTTTCTCTGCTCCAGTTCTTTTCTTTTATGCAGCTCTCCTCCTCCTATTCTCTGCTCTGGGTATTCTCTGCAACCTCTGTTCTCTGGTTCTCTTCTCTTCTGCATTGATAGTCAAACTTTGCAAAAAATAAAATATAAAATCGCCGAGCCAAAAACCAATTAAATCAAGGATCCCTCTGCTGAGTGGTCAAAATATCGTCGATGCTTCGTCTTTGACGATTGTCTTACTTCAGTCCAGTGGGCTACAAAATACAGAGAGTGGTAAGATCTCCCTGTAGCCCTCTCTCTAAACAGCACAGCCAGACTGAGCTAAAGAGATAGAAGAGAAATCTAATGGAGTATGAGAGGATTGACAAGGTTCAGGACCTCAGGTATGGTTCTGCTTGCAGAACATAGCAATCAATGAAACCCATCTCTTAATTTTTCTTTTTCTTTTGATGCGACATTAGCAGAGCCATACTTTCGTGGTGATTGAGTTTCTCTTTGATTTTTTCAGTTTCAGTACCTTCTATTATTTGTTTTTTGGTGGGTTGAAATAAATGCAGGAATTATCATATGGGTTTAGATGGATTCAAGTCCTTTTTTTGTTCTTTGTTGTTTTAGACTTTTGGATGTTTATAATACGTTTTCCTCTTTAGTTGTATATCTAGTTATCTACTATCTAGAGCTTGATCTGAAGGTGGGAAATCATATATTTTAGATTGCTGGAAAAAAAAAATATAAGAACTTGACAATGGTCTTGGTTGTGTTAAGTGTAATGATTAAGTTGAATTTGTAAGTGTTTGATTGTTTTCTTTTTTATGTTATCATGTTAATGTTATTGGTTAACACTTAACATACTTTGTTACTCTGTTTCGTAACTTGTAGAATAGTAAGACTATAGGAGTTCATAATGGATGGTACTGTTGGTGGTAGTAGTGGGGGTGATAATATAAGCACGGCTGCATATGATCAGTCCAAAGACCTAACCAGGAAGGCCAAGTCAAATAACCCTTGGTGGAAGCATGCGTATTGGCCTGACCTTTCAGACAAGAACTTTGTTAAATGCACTCTTTGTGGAAAAAACCTCAAGTGTGGAATTAAAAGGTTAAAGCAACATTTGGTAGGTGGATATGGAGATGTTGCTAAGTGTACCAAAACAACTATATCGATTGCTACAGAGATGAATGCAGCTCTTATGCGCAATAAGAAGAAAAGAATGCAAGACATGTTGGATGATGATGATGATGTTGATGTTGATGTTGATGTTGATGCTGATGTGGATGTTGATATAGAAGTTGAAGGTCAAAAACAGTCTAGTAGGACTCCTTCTACAACCTCTAAACTTATTCCTAGCTCTGAGACAGTTGCTAAGAAAAAGAAAGTAGTCATTCAGCCACAAGTAAGGGGCCCCATGGATGCTCATGTTAGACAGACTCCTGAGCAAGTGGTTGCTGAGAGGCATCTTAAAGGTAGCACTCAAACTACTATAGAGAACCGGTTTAGATCAGCAAAAGAAAAAAAGAGAGTTGATAATCACATTGTTGACTGGGTTTATCAGTGTGGTATTCCATTCAATGCTCTTAAGTCAAGGAGGTTTGAGGTGATGGTGGAATCCATTGCACAGTACGAACCAGGATATAAGCCCCCAAGTTATCATGAAGTGAGAGTGACATTGTTAAAGGCAGCAAAGGATAAAACTGCAAAGATTATGAAGAGTATTTGAAGCAGTATAGGTGCACTCTAATGACTAATTGGTGGACGGATAAAAGAGGAAGGCATTTAATTAATTTCCTCGTTAACCATCCAGAGGGGACTTATTTTATGGAATCTATTGATGCATCTAGTATATCTCAAACTGCAGAGAAGTTGTTTGAATTGATTGACAACAAAGTTCAAGAAATTGGTGAGGACTATGTTGTGCAAGTTGTATCAGATAATGCATCGGCTTATAAATTAGTTGGTACAATGCTAATGCAGAAGAGGACAAAGTTATATTGGACTCCTTGTGCAGCGCATTGCATTGTCCTGATGTTGGAGGAAATAGGATTCTTGAAATCTAATAGGAATGTGATAAGGCAAAAAAAGTAACGAACTTCTACAGGCACACACGCATTCTTGATGCAATGAGGGCTAGAACAAATGTGAGGGATCTTGTGAGGACAGCAACTACTAGATTTGCAACTGCATTTTTGACACTTCAAAGGTTGTTAAAACATAAAAATGACTTAAGACATTTGTTTATTTCTGAAGAATGGACTAGTTCTAATTTGGCAAAGACTGAGGCTAGGAAAAATGTGGTTGAGACAGTGTTAGTTGTAGCATTTTGGAATGGTGTGGAAAATTGTCTTAGAGCTTCAAAGCCACTTCTTACTGTCTTAAGGATTGTGAATGGTGATGAGAGGCCTTCTATGCCTGCGGTTCAATTTGCCATGGATGAGGCAAAAAAGAAAATAAAAGAAAATTTTGGGGATAGAGAAAGGCAATACAAGAAAGTGTTAGATATTGTTAACAGGCGTTGGGAGATTCAGATGGGGTGTCCTTCGTATGGAGCAGCACTATTACTTAATCATGGCAAATTTTTTTCTTATAAGGAAGGTGATGATGGTGGCTACCAAATTATATCTTCTTTATAGCTTGCATTTAATGAAGTCATTGAAAGAATGATACATGAACTAGCTTTACAAGACAAGATAAATACTCAAGCCACTTTGTATAGATATTCTCGAGGTGGTTTTGCCTCGGATATAGCGATTAGATCACGGGCGACCATGAGTCTTAGTAAGTACATTGTTTAGTTGTTTTGTTTGTGTGATATATTAAATATTAATCTAGCTATTTTTATATATATTTATTTTTCATAGTTACTTGGTGGGGTTCAATTGGAGGTCATGTTTTTGAGCTTTCAAAGGTTGCAAGACGTATTCTAAGGCTTTGTTGCTCCTCTTCTGGTTTCGAGCGCAACTGGAGCACATTTGAGTTTGTAAGTAGCAGGGTATTACATCTATTTCATATTTTCGACTTTTTATTTTTGGAACAATAACTTTGTTTGTTGTTCTCTATTGCTTATAAATTCAGATTCATACCAAGAAGAGGAATACGCTGGAACATCAACGTTTGAATGATCTAGTTAAAATCGCCAGCTAGAAGAATGGTTTCAACAAAGGCGTCTCGATAACAGAAATTATGATCCACTTGTGCTTGGCGAACTAGATTGGAGTAGTGAGTGGATGATTAGCGAGCAAATGGATGATGTAGTCCATCCCGATGCTGATCTCACATGGGACGTTGCTGGTAGAGCAATAGGGGCAACAATGGAGGGGCTCAATCGACCCAGGAGAGCTCAATCATCAATCTCTAGAGGAAATATGCGTTACACACACCGTGGTAAAGGGAGGGCTGTTGGGGAGTCATCAGAATCAGATGGGGAAGAAGATTTAGAAGAAGAGGATGATGTGAATGATGACTTGGATGTCATAGATAACTTTGGTGAAAATGCAAATGCTTCTAGTGCACAACAAAGGAATCTGCCATCTACTGATTTGTTGGATAATTATGATGATTAAGTTATTTGTGTTGGACTGTTTGAGTGTTTGGATTTTATATATTGTTTAAACTATAAACTATAAAATTGAACTTTGAACTTGGATGATTAGTTAAGTTTTCTTTTTTTATTTTATGTTGAGTTCATTTGCTATCAAGCTTCATTGCTTCAGTAAGTCATTAATAGTTTAACAGGTTAGCCACTTATCTTATCATTTTATCTTATCTCTGATTCATATATGATATATTGACATATATACATTTTACTTTGTTTAGGTTGCTTACTCACTTCCAATCATTGCTTTCAAGCTTTAGTCATATGTTAGCCTTTTACTTTTTAGTTTTGTGTGATGTACATGTTGATTTTTTATGACTTGATGTATAACTGTATAAGTCAATAATTTATGTTGATTTTTTATGACATGATATGGCTATGTTGATTTTTCGATGATTTGATGTTACTTAATGTTGGTTTTATATGTTATAAGGTATATATTCTAGGCTTGTAGCATGCTAAATAACTTTAAAAAATAGGAAAAATAAAAAAGTAGCATACTAAATAATTTTAGAAAATAGAAAAAATAAAAAATGACACACGGGAGATTTGACCGCCATGGCAACGCCAAAACGGGCGATTCATTGCCAAATCGATTAGTCACCCCTCCACCGTCTTGGATCGATTTGACATCGTGACAACTATGGTTCAGCCTACAGATCAGTTCAAGTACAGGCAAGGAGATCATAATCAATTCAAGCCATAGTCAGGGCTTTGGAAACTTGGATCGACATCCAGGTCTCCCAAATCAGCCAGCAGTTCCAGCTCATCTTTAGAAGGATACCTAGACAGGTTACAAGGGATCTTCATTCCAATTTTGAGGATCATCTGATGCCAGAAACCTTAGTTTCTAAAGAGTGGCCAAAAGTTTCCCAATTTATGTCGACAACATAACTCTCAACTCAACCATCAGAATTGTCTCATATTTTAATGGTTTGTTTAGCACCATAAGAGGAGCATTCAATCAAAATTTGAGCTCCATCAAAGCCTCCTAAAGCCAACCGCAGGCTTCCCACCTATTTCAGCCAGATTCAATTTTTGGTTCTAAATCTGATTTCATATTTGAATTTGTGGGATCCTAATTGAGGTTGGGTAGTTCCTACCTAGCCTTACATCTGACCATGGGACGGTCCCAACTACTAGTAGGAAATCATAGAAGATGCCAAGTATATCTTCGGAGAGCTAATATAATGGGCAATGAAAACGATAATTTTCGTCATCGCTACCAAAGTTAAATGACAAATAATGAATAAATAAATAGAAGTTGAACTCAGGAATGATAATGTCCCAGGCAAGGGGTATCTATATATGGAAGACCAAAATCCTAAAGAAATATACTGAGATTTAGTCTTGTATAAAATTTGTGTCAACGGTGACATGAAAATAGGGAAATAGAAAAGGAACTGGTCACTTTCATTGAGATCCAACAAATATCAACAGAAAAAGTTCTATAAAAATCAATCACACAGAGAGAGAAACTGCTGGGCATGGTACTTATAAAGCCTTTGAAATCCTCTTAGCCATGATTCCAGGGCAATATTTCTTAATTAAGAGGAATGCTATGATGCTGCAATTCCACCTAAAACATGAAGAATTACTCCTAAACCACATCCCTTACTAATACTCAAGGCTCTAGGCTAGCAGTAGGAGTTACTTTTTTCTACATACGAGAACTAACTCCGGATTCATTATGTTCTGTGAAAACAACAGCCACTGCAGAAAGACATTCCTAAAGGTATTTATTGAGTGTAGAATTAAAGATCATAGCTTTTCTCTGTTAGCAACCAAGGGTGTGTAGTGTCAACACACCATCAATATAATCCACAAAACTTTTCTACCTCAGAACTGACTTCAACTAATCAAACACATCCTCGAGCCAACACCTGAAATTAGAAATTACGACAATCTCACTGTCCTGGCCCCAAAATGTCTGCCAACACCATCACCCAAAGGTGCATGCAGAAAACAAGATGGGACAGTTAGAGATTGTTTAATGCAATGGGGGAAAAAAGGAGAAATAAATATACTTGCTTGGGCTTATCTCAAAGCAAAATTTTATGCATCAATCTGCCAGAACCGATAGTAGGGTGAAACCAAAATATAATATAAACGAATCAGTGTTTACACAATACACAAATTTGCAATTTCCAAATGAGTAAGTCTCTAAAGGAAGGAAATTCGAGAAACACAGACGAGAGGAAATAGAGAGAGACCTGCCATCTCGATCCCTGTCTCGTAACTCCCTTTCCCTTTCCCTTTCCCTTTCTCTTTCCATGTACTCCACGTCTCTGCTCCTCTCCCTGACTCTCTCAGGTTCAGCATCCCTATCACGGTCACTGCGGTGCCTCTCAGAGCGGCTCCTGCTACGGCGTGAACGCTCCCGTTCTGTCTCCCTGTCTCTTTCACTCTCGCGGTCACGCTCTCTTATCCTTTCACGGTCTCGCTCCCTCTCTCTATCTCTATCGCGGTCCCTGTCCTTCCCGTTCCTTTCCTCCCTCTGCCTATCCCTATCTCTGTGTTCCTTCCGGTGCCTGTCCCTATCACCCCTCTCAGCATTCTTGGACTTGTGATCAGGAGACGAACGGTAATGCGACGCGCTCCTCTCTCTGTGCCGATCACGATCACGAGAGTCATCTCCAGATCTTGCTCGCTTGGAGCGGCTATCTAATTCATCCTCGTTCTCATTACTCCTACGCTTGGAGCTCCTGCTACGGTCCTTCTCTCCGGATTTAACATTCTCTTCGCTTCCATTTGCAATCTTCTCCTCTTTTGGTGCTTCTGGATTTTCAACTGTTTTCTCTAAATAATCATACTCGTCGAAATCCATCGAACAATCTTTAAACAATAAGGCCGTAACGACCTTAACTAAACCCCAATTACTGCAAAACTCTGCAACCAACAGCAAATTCAACCAAAACAAACAAGTTAGAATCAGAATCAATAAAGGATAGAAAGAACAAACAAGAAATTAGTAATTAGGTTTTCGAATCCGAGTTTTTCCAGCGATAGACCAAAAAAAATTAATCAAGTTAAAACCCTAGACATGAAAATATATATATATACAGAGAGAGGATGAGATGACAGGAAAACCCTAACATACAAGAAGATGCTAAGAAAGCTTACCTGTATATGAACGCAGCAAGGCAGGAATGAAGCTTAGAACGGCTATGGCTATGGCTATGGCTATGGCTATGGCCAAGAGCGACTGTGGTTTAAAGATTAAACCGACACAGGAATGGGGAAGGAAGTGTATTAATACTCTAGGATAAATGGGTTTCTATCCAATTCCAGATTTCCAGGTGGATCGAGCATCGAGATCGGTCACGGCCGATACTGATTTCGGATTCCGTACCGATCCTTTAATACGGTATCGGCTAAGAATCGGTTTCATCAATTTCGATCCAAGTTAATCGGATTCGATTCCTCATGGAGGCCATTGTTTGGTTGATTCGATTTATTATTATCGGGTTGATATTGGTTTAGATCAATTTGTTTTCAAATTTGAACTACAATCAAATCTTACATTCATAATGTCGAGTGGGAAAAGATTTAGTACCCAAAATATGGAACCTGACAATTTTTTTTCCAGTATTTCCTCATGAGTTTTTGATACTTAGAATTAGGGGTTTCGACGGGTTGGTTTGACTCTGTCTTGGTCCATGTTGAATTAGTTTGAATCTGAAAATGATGAAACCGAACTAATAAGGGAATTTCGATGCGATCTCTAGTAACATTGTGTAGCTCATCAATTAAGGCATTGTAAGAGCAAAAAAGGTTTGATGACCCTCAAATTGGACTCGGGTAAGACTTTTCATAGAGTTGAGTGGTGTTTTCTAATGAAGCTTTTGATCTGGTTATGGTTTGATAAGATTGGGATTAACTGGGTTATGCAGTGTGTTTCAACAGCTACTGAATATCATATAAAATTCAATGGCAATGTCTGTATCTTTTTAGGCCTAAAAGGGGTCTTAGGCATGGGTGTCTATTGATCCCTTATTTTTTCACTATTTTCCAAAAGGTACCATCCAGTAAGTTGCATCATCTTGAGCGGTCGAATCTAATTTTTGGGGCTCAAGACAAGTGGACAAGAGCCTAGGATCTCCCAACTCTTATTTGTAGATAATTGTCTTATATTTAAATATATATATATATATATATATATTTTTTGGGCAAGAGAATGCTACCTCTTTGTGCAAGTACACGTCAATATTCGTGGCCAACGAGAGAGTGAGCCTGAGCCTGAGCATCTCAGTACAAGGGGAATGCAGTCTTTTTGCACTTGTTATGTCTAGGCATAGATGAATACCAAGAAAGAGTTTTTTTTTTTTTTGAACATAGAAATACTAGTGCAAAGTTGATTGGATTTGAAGTTACAAACAACCAGAATTAAGTGAGATCAATCTGGTTTGGTAAACATCATCAGGACCATATCATCGCAGTAACCCTGTTGATAACTCACATACTATATAGTTCAACCATCAGAAAAGATGATGACTGATTTAAATTGTTCCTTCAGTTGAAATCTGGGTATTTACTATTCAATCATAAGAAATTTGGAGCAAATCATGACCACAATATATCATTATACGTTTAAACCATTTGTATGGGCTAATCTGTAGCCAGAGTTTCCCTTGGCATCCAAGCCCAATTTTCATTGGAAACTAAGAGTGTAGAGAGAGTAACTTAGTAGAGACATTGTCTAACATTTTTGGCAAACCTTATAAAAATATTTTACAACTGAACAAGTTTTCTTACAATTGTTGGCCTATCATTCTCCCTGAGTTGGGAGATTTTGCTTATCTTTCATCTTTCAATGAGCAGGAGTACAACAAACATTTGATTGGATTCCTTGCCTCACCCCTGAGATGAGAGGGAAAGTCGATGTTTGAATCGAATCATGGACTGATCTTTAATCCTACACCGGTGTTTGATGTGATGGGAGAAATTTTTCATGTCGACTGGAAAGCTATCAATGAATATGGGTGTTTTATTAATATATATATATATATATATATAATTTTTTGCAATTGTAATAAATTAAGCAAAACTAAAAAGAAGTTTTTACATAATCTAAATTACTTAAGTTAACCCCAAATAAAGAATTGGCTTCCTCTGAGAGATAAAAATGAGCTACATCAAACATTGAAGGAGTGAATTATTTGAGGGAAATTTTGTTATAGTGTATGTAAATATTATGGAAGATGCGAAAAGAAGTCCATGACCACACTCCTTGAGTCAGTTGAGGAATAAGCATACGTAACTCCTACATGAGAACCAAACTTCAGTGATAGTCCATCACCTATTTGCAAAATTGAGCCCTTCTAGGATGGTAATAGCTTCCGATTCCATTAAATGTTATTTATACTGGGTTTTTTAAATAGAGATGGCTGTCCTAGAATGTTTGAAACTTTCTCAACTCACCTCTAGCCAGCTTTGTGTGCTCTTGGATAAGTCTTATGTCAACAATGTTTTTATAATGGATTGATAGAACACAATTAATTATCCAACATGTAATTATCCAAACCAACAAACCTTTGGTAGAGAGACCCAACCAGTATATGAAATCATTTAGAGACCGTTTGGTATAGTTCATAAAAAACGTTTCTAGCGTTTTTTCGTGTTAATAGAACGAAAAAACGTTGAAAACCGTTTGGGTCGATTGGGTCGCGTTTCAGTTTTTTTGAAACCGTCAGTGTCGAAAAAAACGAAATTGGGTCGATTTGTCGAAACGAGGGAAAGCTGTTCTGTCGGCCATGTTTCGTTTCAAATTATATTATTTGAAACGATCGTTCCCGATTGTCCGCGATAGAGAGAGGAGAGCAGGGAGGAGAGAAGAGAGAACCAACGTCTCACATCCATGCTCGAACTGCGATTTCTCCACCTCAGGTAACTTCTTCGCCTCTTCTCCTTCTTCTCCTTCTTCTTCTTCATTTCTTCTTTTCTTCTTTTCTTCTTCTATTCAACCTCTTCTTCTTCTCACATAGAGGTATTTGAACAAATTAGGGTTTTTTTTCTCCTTCTTCTTCTTCATTTCTTCTTTTCTTCCAGAGACAGAGATCGATAAGCTACACCAATTTCTGGTTTCGAATATCTTTTGGAACCCGCATAGGGAGAGGAGAGACTGAGAAACAGGAGCCCTAAGCCCCCTTGTGAAATCTCCTCTGCAGGTAACTTCGATTTCGGCTCTTCTTCTCCTTCTTCTTTTCATCTCTTTTAACCTCTTTGTTCTTCTATTCTAACCTCTTCTCCTTCTTCTTCATCTATTGTAATCACAGAGCAGGTATTGGGACAAATTTTAGGGTTTTTCTGGACCATCTATCGAATAGCTCATACAGAGAGGTAACGTCATCTTCTTCTCTTCTATTTCTTCTTCTTCTCTTCTCGATCTTGTATAGCATAATTTCCTTATCATATACATCCTTCATGGGGTTCGAATCAATTATTTCAGAAGACAGTGGACATCATGACATCAGTCCCTCTTATATGACTTTGCTTCCACGCACAGCGTGATTGGATTCCTCCCCCCACCAACTGTTCTCAAACCAAATTTTAATGTTAGCTCCTAAATGTTCAAGTTTTTACAAATAGTACATGCACTTCTGCCCTCCTGCGTTCTAGATGGCTTGTTCAAGTAAATTCTCTATTTCAATTATCCAAGAATGAGACACCAATTTGAACTTTTCCTACAAATTAGCCAAAAACATTCTGTGAACTTTAGCGATGACAGGGTAATTGTTTATAACTTAATTAACTTCAATGATAAGTCATGAAGCTGCCTTATTTCCGAACTATTGAGCAATAACTTGTGTGTGTGTGCTGAGTTGAAAAGCATGTCTTGTCACAAAGACATATGGAGAGATTTATGTTGGCAAAAAATACATTCTGTGATGAAGATACGAGACAAAGATTTGCTGCACTATTGATTTGGGACTCTGGGAGATTCTGTCATGTACTCCTGCCTCACTTCCTAGTTCCCATGCATGGCAGCATACCAGAACAGAAAACCCTTTTCAATCAAGAAACATGGAAACCTTGTCTTTAAGTCTGCTCTTATTCTTCACCAAAGGGAGAGATTTATGTTCTGCAGTGAAGATGTGAAACAAAGATTGGACGCACAATGACAGATATTGTGTCATGTATTCCCACCTCACTTATTGCGCATGGCAGCATACCAGAACAGAGAACCTATTCAATCAAGAAACATGGAGATCTTGTCCTTAAGGCTGCTTTTCTTCTTCACCAAAGAGACTACTTCTGACTCAACATTCTTGCTTTCACTTTGCTTCCTGAATTCATAAGCCAAGATCTCCTCGGTAGTAATTTCCATCTTTTTTTCCTCGTTTTGGGGTTTCTTGAGCAGTGGGTCTAAAAATAAATCCAACATATCTTGAGTAGGGTCCCCTGTTCTTCTAAGATCAGTGATTATGCTTTTACTTATTGAATCATCCTGATCCTTGAACCCAGTCTTGCTTAAATTAAAATTTGAACTTTCTGTTGGATTATTGGATGATCCCCTGCTGCTTTGAGTGCACTTCAGAGAACCACCTGACTCTATCTCTATGCTAGAGAAGTTGGCTGCCAGAGGTTGGGTTATTGATGTGGCTTCTTCTCTTTCAGATGGTTGATTGTTGATATCATTATCAGCTTTGACATACTGCACAAAAAAATTGTAGCCAACTTAAAATTCTTCTCTTTTTTAAGTTTGATGCTAGTTTCTCCATAACATAATCAAAACAGTCATTATAAATCATGATGTATCAACCAGCCATCATAGGGATAATCTCGCAATGAATCCTCAAGATTGGTTTTATTTATTTATTTATTTTTTTTCAGATGCTAGAAAGAATGATTATATGCCTACAAAAATTTCTGATGCCTTTGCATAAAGAGTCTTATATTCCCTTTTTTTTCCTCCGCATCCTATTTACCCTATATATTTGGATTGGACAAGAGAAGAACATTCACTTTTATGCATGTGAAAAAAAACATCCTATCCTTTTCCAAAGGGCCAAGGATGAAGAATCCAATGAAAATACAGTAGGTTCAAAGTGTATCCAGATTTGATCCGTTTACTTATTGGATCACTTCTTAACGAATCGGATCAACCTTTTCAAATTGATTCTCGTTCTCAAACTTTGGCTTCTTCCATAATTTTATGTTCTATTTTGAGTGTCTTAGTTTGAGGAAAAAGATAGATTTAAGAGGCAACTGCCCAAATTGCTCCTCTCTGCTAACCCCAATTGCCCAAATTGTTATTTTGAACTGCATTAGGCAGCCAACACCTACTAGGGTGGGTTTGACTGCATGAACAACTAACGCACTGGTTTCAGCTGACTTCAGTTGCTTTCCACTGGAATTGGCAAGTCCACTTCTTTGAGGCATTTACCTGACACCTTAAAATTACAGAACTTTGATTGACTACGATCAAAATATTTACTTCATACTTCTTTGAAGGTGTGGAAATACTTTAGCTTCTTGAACTGAAGTTCATGTTATCAAAGACCCAATATGGTCTCACTTCTATTTTACAAGCCCATGCCTCCCCCCCCCCAATGTAAAGTCTGAGCTTAATTTGTTGTAATTTCTCTGTTTTTCTGTTATTTGGTCATTACATGTGTACTGACTAATGGAATTTTCTAACCTTCTGTTCTTCTTTTACAGTTGAATCCCCTTTTTTCCCAATGGCCAGTCCATTGGGGACTTTTCTCACTCTATTATGCATTGGATACACTCGGTCTAGATTTCATTTTGTGTTTGGTTTTTATGTTTTACCATAAATTTTGGTAGCCTCAAAGGTCTTTATGAGTATCCGTATGCTAACTTTTACACTAACTTATAATGTATAGCTATTATGTTTGGAAGTAGCATCCCTGCCGTTAAGTGGTCAGAATTTGAGACCACTGTTTTCATTGAAGCAATGAAAGAAGCTGTAAAAAATGGTCACAAATCCGGTAATTCATTTAACAAAACTGGATGGGAGAACATTACAAAGCAATTTCAACAGGCTTTAAATCGTCCAATTGGGAGAGAACAGTTACGCAATAAGATGAACAAGTTGAAACACGAGTATCAACAATTCAAGAGACTGCTTGACA